>NC_089771.1:12362883-12365383 GCF_040412425.1 Macrobrachium rosenbergii
GCAATCTTCGGAGATGCAGAGTACGAAGGATAATAACAGTAGAATTTGAGGTATAAAGCATGAGGAATAAAAGCAGATATCAAGAGAATATCTGATAATGGAACTCACACACGGAAAAATTCTTCTCAGAGTGAAGTGAGATTGCAACAGGATAAATACATAAATAAAATACTTGAAACAATAGGGAAGCTTAAAGGTAGGAAGCTTTTAATATATATAAAATGAAGTTTCAGAACCAAGCAACAAAAGAAATAATGAAGAAAGGATAAAAAAGAAAAGGGAATAATGCATAAAAATAAAACAAAATATTTGAAACAATAAGGAAGGTTAAAGGTAGGAAGCTATTAATATATAAAAAATGGAGTTTCAGAGCCAAGAAACAGCTACAAGCAGTTGCATTCACAAATACATAATGCAAGCAGAGGCAGAGGCAGAGGCACAAAAATCTTTATCAGAATCCTTTTATATTCAAACTTGGTAGCCTACACCTGAATTGATTAAATTAATTTTGTGTATTACTGAAGGGATAAATCAATATACTTAGATCGATTTATAGCCATACACAGTCATTCCTTGTTGCTCTATAATACTTGCAAGAACCATCTAACTGACCAAATGAGAGAGAGAGAGAGAGAGAGAGAGAGAGAGAGAGAGAGAGAGAGAGAGAGAGAGAGTTAAGTATATCTTATTTTAACCAGACCACTGAGCTGGTTACCAGCTCTCCTAGGGCTGGCCCGAAGGATTAGATTTATTTTCCGTGGCTAAGAACCGACTGGTTACCTATTAACGGGACTTACAGCTTATTGTGGGATCCGAACCACATTATGACGAGAAATGAATTTCTATCACCAGAAATAAATTCCTGTAATTCTTCATTAGCCGGTAGGAGAGTCGAACGCTGGGCCAACAGCGTGCTAGGCGACAGCTCTACCCACCCCTGCAACGAAGAACTATGAGAGAGAGAGAGAGAGAGAGAGAGAGAGAGAGAGAGAGAGAGAGAGAGAGAGAGAGATTTTGCTGTGAAAATAATACGTAAGGCCCACTTCAAAAGCCAAGCATCACCGAAGGGATTAGAGGATTGCTAAGAAAAAATCCTGCGAGTGTCGCTCACGAAACCAAATCATTAATTGTCCTGAAGGAATCCGCAGCCCTCCGGGAACCACCTCCAGGAGCTAGGAATGCTATATCAGGACTCCTTCGGCGCAATCAGGATGCCTTTCGTCCGCGAACCATCTCGACCAACTCTCGCACAATGGCCCTGGACGATCTCACAACTGCCAGTCGCGTTACCTCGCTGTGTTACCTCGCTTATTCACGGAATTGCGACGCTGTGTTACCTCGCTCGTTTACCTAATTGCGACACTCGTGAAACTATTTGGGTCCAATCATCCTCACTGCTTCTGATGTCTCCGGGGGAGGCGGGTAGGGGCGTTATTGCACAAGTTCTGTGAAGTCTGTCTCTGTCTCCGTTCCTCAACAATGACCTGATTATTCTGTCAAACGTTCCGTTAGCTGGTGATTTGCTGATTCGATAGACTGTAAGGTTGAATGGAACTCATGATAGGGGTTTAGAAGTTTCATAAAACTTCATAAGATTACAAGAAAATTACAGGAAACATAAATGAAATATGACAATACTTCAAATGCAATTATGCATACGAGGAATACTTAGATTTATCTATTCAGCAAAAGCCGAGATAAACTACAGAAATGAACAGAAAAAAAACATCACGACACTGCTCATGAGATTACAGAAAGACTACAGTGAGCATGTATGAAATACAACAGTATTTCAAGAGACGTTATACGAGGAACTGGTACAGATATATTTACCCAACAAAAGATGAAAGAGTGTGCAGAAAACTGAAGAAATATCGACATTCTTCATGAAACTACAAGAAGATTACAGGATGCTTAACTGAAATACGACAACATTGCAACAGAAATTACATTTCTTCAACCGAAACATAAAAAAAGAGAAAAAAGGCACAAAAAAGAACTCTAAGAGCAAAAAAGGCCACGACATCAGCCTAGGAAAACATTTCCTGTCGCTACCGAGATTCCATTCGCTGCTCTGAATATACTCTAAGCAATTTCCCATAAGTCGTTTGCCTTGCGTGTTTGTTTGCAATTGTTTATGCACTTGTTTGCCAACGTCCCCCAATATAATGGCAAGAAAATGGAAATGATTGCCGGAATGTCGCCTCGCGCTGTTGTTGTTGAACAACTACTGATATAAAAGATTCGAGTTGAATGCGAAGAAGGTAAACACGAGGGCCAAGAGTCCTTGTGCTAATAGAAAGAAGAAGAAGAAGAAGAAGAAGAAGAAGAAGAAGAAGAAGAAGAAGAAGAAGAAAGAATAAGACCGATTTAAAAGAGAAAAGATAATAGTTTATCACAACACAAAATGTTTCTTCTTCATGGGAAAGGTAAATTAGGTGGTGGGTGATTTTCTATACTTATAAACCTATCTGCGCTTGTCTCTTTTCCTTAAATTTCA
>NC_089771.1:12367883-12390383 GCF_040412425.1 Macrobrachium rosenbergii
TATATATATATATATATATATATATATATATATATATATATATATATATATATATATATATAATATATATATATATATATATATATATATATATATATATATATATATATATATATATATATATATATATATATATATATAATATATATGTGCATAATGTGGTTTGGATGGAGCGTGAGAATTATATTAAGAATATGGCTAAAACACATTCTAATATGGTATGGGTATGGGTATAGGTATAGGTATGGGTATGGGTATGGTACAGATATGGGTATGGGTATGGTACGGATATGGGAACTAGCAAATACGAACGATAGCTTAGCATCTGCTAGTGTGTGTGTGCTTATATATATATATTATAATTATATATATATATATATATATATATATATATATATATATATATATATATATATATATATATTATATATATATAGATAGATATTATATAATGTGTGTGTGTATAATGTGGTTTTGAGTGGAACATGAGAATTATATTAAGAATATGGCTCAAACACATTTTAAAAGCAACTGTAAGCTGAAAACGAAGAAATTATTCGAGATCTTATTTACTGACCAGATTTGGTACAGAAATTGTATGACAATGAATAGAAATCATTTTTATGAAAAACCTATTCCCACCAAAATGCTTTTTAACTACTGATATAGAAATAGTTTCTTCATATTAACATTTTAAGAGAACAATGATACAGTATTAGATAAAAATACTTAGAAAAAGTGCAAATATTAAATTTAATAACTGAATCAAATAGTTCATACAGCATGACTAGAGAGGTGAATTTCATATTGAAAAACAAAATGTCACAGATGTAAGGAAGACACTATGTTACATCTGGTAAGATATATCAGTGACATTGACATAGGTCACATCCTAAGCCTAACCATTATGTTTTTCTAAACACTGTCGTTGGAGGATATGAATCGTTCCCTAACTCTTGTATCTTTACTAAGCACTTGCTGGAGATGGTGCTGGAGTCAAATTAGAATTGATTACGCCAACAGCCATTAAATTACCTTCATAAAAATTAGGATATGAATAATTTCTAGATAAAATAAATGGTTATTCCACAGGATAATGGATTTGTCTCTGGGGTAATTGGGATAACAGCACCGAGAGTAATTATTAATTATATATTACCACCCATTATTAACACCCAGACGATTATTGTTGTCATCAAAAGCATGACTTCCCCGATGTATTGGCTTATTTTGGTATTCGATTTGGCTTATATATGAATTTGGTATTCACTAGTATGTATGTATACTGGGTAACTATGTATATGCATACATAATTTTATATACATATATGTGTATATATATTATATATATATATATATAATTATTAATTATATATTAACACCCAGACGATTATTGTTGTCATCACAAGCATGACTTCCCCGATGTATTGGTTTATTTTGGTATTCAATTTGGCTGATATATGAATTTGGTATTCACTAGTATGTATGTATACTGGGTAAATATGTATATGCATACATATATATATATATATATATATATATAAATATATATATATATATATATATATATATATATATATATATATATATATATATATATATATAATATATATACAGTCATACCCCAAACTTCCATGACGTTAGGTTCTAGAACCCTTGCACAAGGCAAATTTTCAGAGAAGTTTGGCATAGCCTCTAAAAAGGCTAATAAATGCTTATTTCTAGAGTTTAAACACTAAATATGACCCTAATCATGCTCCCAAAGTATTAAGCTAACTTTTAAATGAAATTAAAGTTACTGTAATTTCATTTAAAAGTTAGCTTAATACATTACCCTTGAAAACAGAACTAAATGGCTGACATAAAAATAGAGAGTTGAAAGAGAGTTTCTCTCTCCCCTTCTGGCTAATCTATCTTTAGAAGTTTTTAAGAACCTTGTTTTTAAGAACTTCTTTATTCTGTGTCCCTTTTTCTTTGTTCTGAAATGCTTTTTCATGAACAAACAGTGTTTTTTATTTGGACTTTCACAACTCTTAGTTTATTCTGTCTATGTTTTAGACAGTATTTACCACACTAGCGCATTTACAGTTCATAGACGGTACAGGTAAAGTTAGATCAGTTTAAACTACTGTACAGGTACAGAGAAATAATAAGTGTAAAAATGTGTGAGCGCACAACAAGAGAGAGAGAGAGAGAGAGAGAGAGAGAGAGAGAGAGAGAGAGAGAGAGAGAGAGAGAGATTGTCCTTACTTAAGAGAGTGATATCATTTATCAGTTATTACGGAGACAGAGAGAATAACACATGAGAGAGAGAGAGAGAGAGAGAGAGAGAGAAATCCTTTGACACGCTGTGGGCAACAACTTGACATATTTGACAGCTTTGCCCTTGCCCCTCTCTCCAAAAGATTCACGAAAGATCGGGAAATTATATTTCTTTGTTTAAAACATCACATAATTTACTATAGAAATGTATAAATTTTGTAATTACAGTTATATTATGCTTATTTAATCTTATTAATCTTATTTAAAAATTACTTATTATTCGGTAAATCACATATTTATCATACAAAACAAATAAACATATACATGTAACCATAAAAATTCTCTCATCTCAATAAGAGAGAGAGAGAGAGAGAGAGAGAGAGAGAGAGAGAGAGAGAGAGAGAGAGAGAGAGAGAGAGAGAGAGAGAGAGAAATTATTATTTTTATTATCTAATATCTGATTTACACATAATATCTCAAAAACTTATAACTTGCATAAAAATGTAAACAAACACTTTTGCAGGGTTTCTTGAGGATTCGCAAATGTCTGTGAAAAATTGCGTATGACAACTGGTTAGGTTCCAATGAAAAGTTTGCGTCTGTGAATTCGCACAACTCGAATCATGTAAGATCTGAGGTATGTGTAAGTGTATATATATATATATACTATATATATAATTATATATATATATATATATATATATATATATATATATATATATATATATATATATATATAATATATATAATGAGCTTTTACCTTATAGATTTTATTTACATTTTTGGATATTGAAGCCATGAAACCCTTTGGGGAATAAATCAGAAATTCTTATAACTAGGTGGGATCTGACTCTATGCTGGTTTGAATATCGAGTATTTAGCCACCTAAAGAGGAGAATTGTGTATCTGCTAATATACACTGTTCGTTCTTAAAGTTCTGATCCTCCTCCAGAAGGCACCACATGAGAAAAAAAGCTCTTGTATTGTTATCTGTCATAGTCTTCACTATCTCAAGTGATATCCCAAAGGGTGGATTTTTGGTCCCTAAAGACTCTGCATCAGAGTGAATAACTTCATTATTGCTTCCTATATAGTAACAACAAAGGTAGAACTTGCATTTAGAAAAATGGTGCAAGTCACACCGCCTAGTGAGGACAGGGCAAGAGTAGATGATGAGTGATTTAGTTCAGTTTGGCACTCTGGAACCTGAGGCTACTCTGCATAAAATAGCCCTTACAAACGTTTGACTGTAAAACAAAGACTGTAGCCACAATCACTCTGGAGTCTGAAGGCCCTAGGTCAGACACATCTCTCCCCTAATATCATGGATACCATGAAGGAAGAGTATCAGTTAACAATCAATGAACTAGTCAGTAATGAGCATGAGAAGATCCACATAAGGTTCAATGGATAATATCCATCACATGGAACACTTTCCCAAAGGGTGACTTGTAGGTGAATGGGCACAAGAAACTAGACTGTGCAGACTACACCTCCCAGAGCTTGGTCCCCAAGAGAAATATGACCAGTATCCGTCATACAGAACAAGAGAGAACTGATGCCAACTCACACACAATGTTTCTCTAGCATACAACAAAATTTCTTGCTGTAAAGACTGGTTAGCATTCTGTATGAACTATAGTTTAATAATTAAGATAGGGCAAACTTGTAGTCTTTATACAAAAAAAAGTATAGAAGAATGAAAAGATAATTTATTGTTCATATAATCCTGACCTACTGCATGTTTACTGGTTATGATAAGAGCAAACCTGTACCATTTACATAAGCATAAGAGAAAAATAAAATATGGATTTGATCCAGTACACAGTTAGTACTTACATCCCTCCTACCAATACTGATAGTGCCACTTACTTCAGTGTTTCAAAGAACAAAACAGCTTTTGACAAAGGTAAATCCACATCAAAGACTAAGGTTTGTAACTTCGTAGGAACACTTCCTTTTATCTTCAATCATCTTTGTTGTTATGCAGTCTGTTTACTGTGTCACAAACCAGTAAATAAAATATTATGAGTATGGGTAAAATATAAGACTATATAATTTTCCAAGGATGAAATGCATTACTACCCTAAAACAATTCATCTTGTTTATTAATATATTTATTTATTTATTATCTTTTTTTATTTCTAATAACTGATGTCCTTTCTGAATTCCCTATTACTTTCTGTTACTTCGTTAAAATGAACACCATACCCTTTGGAAGATTTAATTTCAAGCAATGGCCCCTTTATGTTCTGTATGAATATGGAATTATCTTCTGGATAATAATAATAATAATAATAATAATAATAATAATAATAATAATAATAATAATAATAATAACTGATAAGTATCAAGACCCAAAAATCAAAATATGAAGGATACAGAATATGCCAGTGGAAATTGTACCCATAATCATAGGAGCACTAGGCACAATCCCAAGATCCCTGAGAAGGAATCTGGAAAAACTAGATGCCAAAGTAGCTGCAGGACTCATGCAGAAAGGTGTGCTACTAGAAATAGCTCACATAGTGAGAAAAGTGATGGACTCCTAAGGAGGCAGGATGCAACCCGGAACACCACACTATAAAAACCACCCAGTCGAATAGGATGACTGTGATAGACAGACAACCCCCCCAACAAAATAAAAAAAAAAATAATACTGTAATAATAATAATAATAATAATAATAATAATAATAATAATATTTATAGGGGAGGTCATGATCGGTGCTGAATTATGATTGGCTGTCGGGGCATGTACCCTCGGGCGGAGCCTTCCCATCCAAGTTCTGTTTTCGTCTTTGCGGAGGCGTTGAAAAGCTGAGGATGAAGAGAAGAATTTGATCCTCGGATGCGACTTTGATTTGCTCGTAGACGCTATGGGGATCGCCGGTGCATGTCTCCTGGCTGGGGAGAGAGAAAGGTTTCTTGCGTGTTGAGTGTTGGTTTCTCCTTCCCAATGTGCAATGCTTCCAAGAGGCGCGGGCGGTGGTCGGTAATTTGGTCAATCACTGATGTTCGTGATTATGTCTTTCTTGCTATCCTGGTTATGGGCGGTCCTGGCATGATTAAAGATAGCCCCTCTTAGGCGTGGCAGGAAATCCTTTTGAGAAACGCATGGTGGTCATGCGATGTAAGAACCGAGGCATCCTCAGGCCGGGCATGAGTACCGGTAGTACCACGTTGGTTTTCTTCAAGGGAGACATGCACCGAGCGATCCCCATAGCGCACGAGCAAATCAAAATTCGGCATCCGAGGATCGTAAATTCTTCTCTTCATCCTAGCACTACAACGCGCTGCACTAAAGACTAAAAACAGAACTTGGATGGGAAGAAGCTCCGCCGAGTACATGCCCCGGGCAGCCAATCATAATAATAATAATAATAATAACAATAATAATAATAATACTGTAAGCACAAGAACGGACTAAGTACATTGTACTACAATGAAAACAAACCAGTAGTCAAGAATCTACCTTTGAATTTCTTCTGCAAGAATCTACCATCAAATTCCTTGTGCACTGCATGTTAATGGCTAATTTCCAAATACATCTCAACCTATAGGTTAGAAAAAATGAAAATACTACATTGGCATTAATGGATTCTTTGGAAAATGAAAAAAATGAAAAATAAACCTTATCTTTAATTTTACAAATATTCCTAATAATACATACAAATTAGTACATACTATATTTACAAATTTACATTAAATATATGTTAATGTTCTTAGAGAAAAAGAAAAATAATTTTGTTTCTCCAATCTGACTTAAAGAAAATGAACATAAACAGTACTGCCCAGCAGATAGGTCTAATCAAACACTTCCCTTACTGACAAACATAGCTACCACTGTTACGTGCAAGATGATTGCAATTATCCTTTAAATTACAATACAATGAAGTTCATATTAAGAGCAGAATATCACTGATATAACTAAGTACCTGTGAACATGGCACAATCAAATTACTCTTTTCAAATCTGAAACTAATAAAAACCATGATTTTCTCCTAAAACAATTGTCAAACCAAGAGCACATTCGCACTCGTCAAAGATAATAGTTAATGCAAGCTATGTGCAAAATACTGTACCACTGAAATCATCAAGCAAACATGTTCACAAGATTTTCTGCAATTCCAGTTTTGCCCAAGAAAAAATCTGAGATTTGCAAGTATCTCAGATTTTCCTAGAAAGTCATGTTTACAACAGGATCAAATTACTATAATATGAGCTACAACTGAAATCTACCAATTACCAAAGAATGAAGAAAATTAAGAACAGACAGGATGCCATTATTAAGTAAAAACAACCCAGATCAATAGCAATTGTGTTTTAATGCAAAACTAATAGAGGTCATATTAAATTTCAAAATTAAAACACATTAAAACTATCAATGAGCAAATTAATCACTATTCTTATTTATAACATAAGCAAAAAACAGAAAAATAATTGTAATGACTTTTACTCTTTAAATTTCGCTGCTCATGTACATTTTGTGTGGCGAAATATCCAAAAAGATAAAAAAATAAACTGACAAATTAACCAACAAACTTAAGGAAAAATCACCAAAAATTAAATTATTGTGTCATTCCCTTTAGCTCTCTTCGGGTAAAACAATCTTTTTCAGTTTCTCTAACACAGAAATTCAAAGATGCTTCTTGCATTATCAATTATTTTACTCTAGGAATTCTAGGGGCCTTACATCTTATAACAAGTTATGGTATACAACAATTTTTTACCTTAAATACTTAAAATAACGTATACCTACTTACACGCATGCATGAATGCACAATGCTTTTGATTACTTTACTTCCTTTCCTTTTATTGTACAACTCAATAAACACTGTTACATGACTTTAATAAATATAAAATAACTCTATTCTTATCTTTGCATTTACCCTCTTTAGCAAGAATACTTATATGTATACATACATATACAGTATATGTACTTATAAACACACACACACACACTCAGTATATCTGGGAAGGTCTATTACGATTTGGACTGAGGAGACAGACCTGTATGAAAACAAAATGGGTTTGGGACCTGACGCTAATTATGATGGCGACATAATGTGGATGGTGTTCCAGTATTATTGTGAAGTTGTAAGGTATTGAAAATTTGTTGAGAGAAATTGTTTTTATGAAGACAGCTAGGCTTGTTAGAATATGTAGCTGGGAGAGTGATTGGTTTAGTACCTCGCCTAACTCCATAATGTTACACTCTTAATACTTACTCAAATGACATCAACAATATCACTGAACTATACTTTATCTAAACGGATATAATCAGAAACTTCAAAGCTTGGCACTTTGGAAAATGTACAGCCTGCGTTTAGCATCCAACTCTAAAAAGCAAAGTACTAGCAAAACGTTTCAAATTTTCTTAGCACAAACCAGTACTACAGGTATCTCTTGTTTTCATATGAAGTGCTATTTCCAAGCTGCTTCTGCTTTATTTTGCAATATTTTACTACTGTACTAATTTACATTAATGCATTTTCACTGTAAATGACTCTTGTTCTTATCAGATTTCCACCTGTGAAGACCTTTTTATATCTGGCAGCACAAACTTGTTTTTATGAAATTTCTTCTGCTGCAGCTAGGCTGCTTTATTTTGCTCTTGAAAATTAAAGCAGCACTATTAATGACTTTCCTGCAGTACAAGTCCCATGTTATGGATAACTTTTTTTATAAAGCAGCATTATTAATGACTTTCCTGCAGTACAAGTCCCATGTTATGGATAACTTTTATATACTGTAGCTACATATTTTAATAACATTACCTGGTCAATATTCCAAGCTGAAACAGAGTCTAATATGCCATTAAATATGGTGCTGTACTATCTTTATGGACGGAGTGTTACAAAAGGTCAGGAATTACAGGATTATATTTCCAAATAATAGAGTACTGAATGGGAATAGTGAAAAGAAACTGAAGAATATAATAACAGAACGTAATAAAATCAACTGCAGTGAACTGCTCACCTTTTTCTTTTGAATGAAACTTGCAATGCAGCCAGAACAAAACAAAGGACTTGGAGGCGGGGGGCCACACTGTTACGATTGATGGGTTGCACGAAATTTGTTTTTATATTAAAAGCTTTGTTGTCTCATGACATGGCTAATTTTTCTCACAAAAGGGGACCATCAATTGCCTCCTACCGATAGGTCTTAGTAGTGCATGTGCATAATATAACATTTTTCCTACCTATTCTACTTACTTCTTCACAACTTCATAAGATACAGTACACATATTGTGGAATTTCAATATTTGCAAGAACAAAAGTTAAGTGTAAATCTAATTGACAGGAAGGTTATTACAAGGGTAAATGAAAATCTGTACTGTGAGCAGTGAATGGATATTGGAAGAATGAAACTGTTGATTAACATTGGTTTCTGGGGTTGATGTAAATGATTTTGCTAAAATGACAGAAAAGCTCAGCAACGTCAGATGGTGTTGTTAAGAAATTAGCTAGGTGTGTGCAACAGATCTGGCTGAGAATTGGAGTGAAAATGGACCTAAGGTTGAAATGTATGAAGGGATTGTTGGGACAAATGTGTGTGTGTGTTTTATTTATAATGACAGACAGTTGTTTAACAATAACCTGATTTGCACGTTCAAAATTTAGAAATGCATGGGGCATAACAAAAATAAAATAGTTACCTGCTTTTGCTGTAGTATCCTCTTCTGTAACCCAAATTACAATACAAACACTACAGTAAAACACAACTAAATCCAAAATGCTAATAAAAATTACACTATCTCTCAAAAGCCTAAAGGTAAAAGAGTTTCAGTCGCAAGAAATAAGGATTGAAAGTGTTTGAGTTTAAAACTACACTATAAAGAAATCAGCTCTTCAGATTTCATACTAAAGAAAGGCAAACTCTTTCTCTGGTGAAAAATGATTGATAAAAATAGTGAAATACTACAAATTTTGTAAGTAATTTGTATTTTTCCTAACATACAAACCTGAAGATCTTTACATAGGGATATTGCTTATGAACGCAAGCTGGAACGCCCATCAACTTTCAAACAAGGTCGTTAGCTACCAACGGCCGGGGGGGGAGCCCCACCCACTTGTCGGTCTACAATCTACTTTCCCTTTCAGCCCAGATATTAGAATGAGGGGTGGCTGAGGTGGGCCATAAATGTAAAGACCTTCAGGTTTGTAAGTTAGGAAAAATACAAATTACTTTACAAATTTGTAGTTTTTTCCTACACAAATACAAATCTTAGGTCTTTACATAGGAGACTTACCCTTTGGTGGGTGGATTCTGGATAAATCTCTGAACCGACTGGTAGTTCTGATCACCTGGGCTTCTCTTCCTGGTCTCGCAGAGCTGAGGATGGAGTTCCGTGCAAAGAGGTCTATCATTGGGAGGCCCCAAAGATCGAACAATCTTTCCACAATGTCTGGGTGTAGGGACCACTCTGTCCCTGTCACCTAACCCTGATGAATGAGCTTGTCTGCCAGTACATCCCGGTTCTCCGGAATGTACTTGGCTGACAGCTCTACCGAATCCATTACTGACCACTTGTGCACCTGCACCATCAACATGTGGGCTGAAGGAAAACCAATCCCCAACTCCCTGCTTGACTTATGCCACTACTGTGGTACTGTCACTCACCAACACCACGGAGTGCCCCATCATTTGATTCTGAAACTCCTCTAGTGCTAAAAAAAACCTTGAGTTCCAGAATATTGATGTGGAGGTGTTTGTCGTCCTGGTTCCACACACCCGAAACCAGGTGAGCGCCCCAGCCCTTGGTCTCGATGCACCCAAAAGCAGATGCATCTTGGGAGGGGGAGTGTCTAATGGCACTCCTACTATGAGGTCCCTATTGTCTAGCCACCAGGTTAAGTCCTTCCTTACTTCCTCTGAGAGAGGAATCGGGAAGAATGGGGAGTCCCTTGCCAGAGACCAAAAATCCTTGATTCTCCATTGGAGGGAATGAAGGTGAATCTGCCCATGAGGGCCACCTTCTCCAAGGACGACAGGTGACTGAGAATGACTTGCCACTGCCAAGCTGGTTGCTCCTGTTGGACAGGAACAACTGCACTGCCTCTTTGAACTTGCTGCTGGGCCCAAGCAGACACAAGGGTGAACACATGGGGAGTGGCTGAGAGCTTGAAACATAGTACCCTGAACTAGAACACCGTCTCCCCATGGGTAAAGAGGAGGTACCGTATATTTCCCAGTGTAAGACATCCTTTAAACATTAAAGTTCACCCCTAAAAATTGGGGGTCATCTCATACTACCATTCTAAAAATCAAACCCTGAATTCTAAGTGATGTTTATTGTTAGGCTTGCCTCGGCCTCGGTGCAATAACCACTAACATACATGAAAAGATTCACAATATGAAATAAACTGATAATAAAGGTAATAATTACCATTTTTACCTTAAATATTATAGGCATATCTCCATATAAATATATATATAGCATATTCGAGGAATAATTCCATATCATCAATGAAATGAACTTTTATCTATACAAGCCCAGCTGGGAAATATAAACACTGATTTATGGTTGTTCTCACAGCAACCTTTATCTTTTGGTAACCTTTCAGAAATTCTAATGGTAGTGTAATTACAGTAGCAGTATTATTTAGGATAACATAATATTTTTCATTAAAAATTCATTATCATGTTGGTGGTAAATAACACAATTTTAGATTACATACAACATTTATTTTTAATAAAGTTCATTTTACAGTGCACTAGTTGCATTTAAAACTTAGGACATTATAAAACTACAGCTGACCCCCGGTATTCTTGGGGGATAGGGACCACAACCCCCCACACAAAGCTAAAATCCTTGAATGGCGCCCACAATGTTCAGCGACTAGATCTTACAGCACTTTTTCAGTGCCTTTAACAGCGTTTTACAGTGCCATAACTTGATGCAGCATCAAGTTAAGGCGCTGCAAGAGCAGCTGACGGCACTAACAGCAAGAATAGGTATCAAGTTAACGCCGCTTGATGTAATTCAAGTTACAGCGCCGTAACTCAAGTTATAGCGCTCATAACAGAGAAAGATCGACTTACATTGCGGCGCTGGAGCGGACTCCCCGCCATAAGTCGAGGACGCACTTTACTTTACACCCCCTCTAAAAATGCTTATAACCGTCTATTTTAATTTTTCAAACACCAAAGACCCCTTCTAAAAATGCCTATTTTAATAGTTCAAACACCAAATACAGTAAACACCCCAGTATTCATGTTCTCACGATTCTTGGGATTTTCTGTGGAACGTATCTATAAATTATTCGCGAAAATTCAGCAATTTGCGAACTTTTTCGTCAGGAAATCTTCACTAGTTAGTATATTTTGATGTTTTTTTCATGACTAAATACATTTTTTTACGATAAAAAAATTATTTACTAATTTTCAAATAATAATAATAATAATAATAATAATAATAATAATAATAATAATAATACTGTAAGGTTAAATAATATGTAAATCAAAGAGTGAGAGAAACTGGTTTTCTCCCCTCCATTCAGGACGGACCCGACCTCATCACAGCGAAGATAGATGAGCCAAACTGATACTATTGAAATTTTAAAATTATATTAAAGCACTACTGAAATTATATTAACAAGATATATAAGTGTTTCAGGATGATAGTATAAGCATTTTTAGAGGGTACATTTTATGATAAAATAATGATTTACAGTACATAATAATTTTCAAATATTAATAGTAGGTTTAATAAGATTAAATAATAACATTAAATAAAAATCATAACTCTCTCTCTCTCTTATTTAGATGAGACAATTTTTCCGACGTGTTTCTTTTTTATTATGAATAAATGATTTACCTAAAAAGTTGTAATTTTCAAATACTAAGATTAATAATAATAATAATAATAATAATAATAATAATATTTCCCATGCATTTGTGTAGTAAATTTTTTAACATTTTAAACAAACAAATAGTGATTCCCAGTCTTTTTATGCTGACTTGAGAAAGGAGGGGGAAGGGTGACTGTCAATTTACTTGGCAGTTGACATATTGGCCTGAGGAGAAGGGAAGTGGTGCCCTCAGAAGCTGAAAGATTTCAATCTTTTGGTATTGTAAAGCATTATTCTCCTCTCTCTCTCTCTCAGGAAAAGATACTGTTTGTGTGTGTGTGTTCACAGTGTTTTAAAAATGAGTAGTAAAGGTATTACATCTTTGGAAGACAAAAAACAAACATAAATTTTGTTGTTGTTAGAGAGATTAAAGAGATAAACTCCTCTCTCTCTCTCGCTCTCCTTCTTTCTTTCTTTTGCCCCAGCCAGTCTTGTTGAATATAAGTCAAAGCGGTAACTGTCTCTCTGCTTTGGCTGGAAGGCTTAGAAGTACGAATGTATATACTTTTAAGGGTACTAATGTTTACGATGATTTTGAAACTATATTAATAATATAATTCCAAAGATTAATACAGTACAGTAATAGGATAATAATTTAAGGTATATTTGTGTAGGATGATACTTTAGTATATATTTGGTATCTGAACTTTCAAAAAGCGTTATAAGCATTTTTCGAAATGTAAGTATTTGATTTTGACTATTCGCGAGGGGTCTGGAATGCATCCCCACGAATATGGGGGGTTTACTGTATACCTTAAACTATCATCCTAAAACACATATATCATTTTAACATAATTTCAATATTACTTTAATATTTTAATATAATTTCAATCTTTTTAATATTTCAATACGTATCACTTCTGAGCACTATATCAATAACGGTCGAAAAAAAAAGTTTAGGAGCTCGAAAAAAAAAGTTTAGGAGCTCAGCTGACAACAGGGTTTGCTATAAAGAGTAGTATAAAGGGGTACCTCCTGAAGCTATGGAGGGGAGACCAGTTTTTTACCAGCCAAAGCTAAAAACTTGTTTCTTTCCACATAAGTTTCTCTCTCTCGTTATTATTTAATTTTATTACTATTATTATAGGTACAGTATTATCTCTATTATTATTATTTAATCTCATTAATATTTGAAAATCAAGACTTATTATTACCTGTATTATTACAGGTACAGTATTATTATTATTTATTATTACTGTATTATCATCATTATTATTATTATTAATTCTTATTATTAATCTTAATACTTGAAAATTAATAATTTTTTTATCATAAAAAATGCATTTAGTCATGAAAATAACATCAAAATACCCTAATTAAGGAATATTTCTTTATGAAAAGTCAGCGAATTGCTCAATTTTTCGCAAATAATTTGGGGATAAGTTCCACGGAAAAATCCGCAAATTGTTGAGTCCACGAATTGCAAGGCCGCAAATAGTGGGGGTTGACTGTATCTATTTCCTATTAAGATTATTAATTTAATAAAACATCAAACCTGCCATATGGATATGTCTAAAAGCTATCACATTCCTCACAATCATCACAATCTGTTTCAAAAAGTTTCTCATGCATATCACAAGATTCATGCCATCATTGTATTTTTCCAGTATGGTTCTGCCAAGTCAACTTCGGCTTCGTTGTCCTTATCGTACAGATCACCTTTGATATCATCCATGGCATTAGAGATACCTTATTATTTAAACGATTTTATGACACTTTCTACTCTAACTTTCCCCCATGCTTTTATAACAAAATCACAGAGAACATCAAGTGAGGCAGCACACATAGCTCCACCTTTTGTAAAAGATTTTTCTCCATTCATCATCCAGCCATTTCACTGCTCTCTCACATTATCTTTAAATGACTTATTTAAACTGATGTCAAGTGGCTGCAGTATAGATGCCACACCACCAGGAATAACTACAATATCAGTATTGGTTCGAGACAACTGGGTTTTAGTATTTACTGTTATATGGCTATGAAACATATCCCAAACCAATAAACAGCATTCGTTTCATGTGCCACCTGGCCATCTGTTCCAAATATTCTCAATCCATGATTTCACAACAATCTCATCCATCCACCTTTTCTTGTGAGAATGAACAAAAACACCAGGAGGACACTTAAGTTTGGGTTTTGTTTTGTATTTAAAAATAACCATAGGTTTCAATTTTATACCATCAGCCATGCAGGATAATACCACTGTAAACCTTGTCTTCTCATGTCCTGTACTTTTAATGGATACTGTTTTTACTGCTTTCAAATCTACCATTGTTACCCAGGATGTCAAAGTTTAATGGAGTTTCCATCCAAAATTCCAATATGTGACAATGGAAACTAATGCCTTTTCCTCAGCTGAATGACAAACTTGTGAAAACTGACTACTTTGCGATCGAGATCTCGAGAGTTTTTGGGCGATCTTTGTTTTCTCTCTTATTAGTACTAGATTTTTTCTGTTCATACAACGATTACACCAGCCTACTGTTGCTTTGAAATCTTTACTTTCTTCTTGTCTGATTTAGCCCATTTTAGGGCATATGATCTTATTTTATTTCTGGTTACAATGTAGCCAACTTGTCTCTGCTCGACTACCCATTTTGTAACATCGTTTTCCAACTTCGGCCAACGGGTGCTTCCTCTTCTCACTGCACATTTTTGTTTGGGAATTTCTCCTAAGTTATCCTCATTCTTTCTCTACTCTCGTACCATCTTCTCAGTCACATCGAATGTTCTAGCAGCAGCACAGTTGTTCCAATTCTTGGCTAGTTCTATAACTTTCATTTTAAAACTAGCCTCATATTTTCTTCTTTTTGCTGGTGGTTCCATGATTGATATGGGTAGCCAGTAAGTTAATATGAAATTTTAACTGACTTAGACAGTTTGTGATTGTTGATGAAGAATAGGTAAATGGCCATTAATACACCAGACTGCTTGTAACTATTTAGAACAATTCAGTCATAAAAACGATAATTATATACGATAATTATTCCCCTCCGTATTGCTCCCATGTTGCCCAATGGCTCAATAGACACCCCGCCACCAATGGCAGCAAACGGGGAGGAATGCCGCCCCTAGAGTCCTCCTCCCTTCTTTTTACCCTTGCCTCCTTTCCCAGCCTGGGCAGGGGGGCTGAAAAGGGAGCTGGTGCACACCCTTCCTGGCAGGGGTAGAAGAAGACTGGGGATTCCTGCAGGGTCCCATGGAAGCCTGGGACTTCCTAGGACCCGAAGAGGAAGGGAAGAAGACCAAGAGATCTTGGCCACTGCCTGGTGAACAAGCAGGGCACTATTCTCAGTTCTTAGCTAGCCTGTCCACCGCAGCATCCACGTCTTCTCTAGGTAGAAAGAAGCGGAACCCAGTATGGTCCGTTCCTGAGTGCCAATGTAGACTCAGGACTGGCAAACCTGGTGACCTGAGTCAAGACAGTATCTCTCCTCTTGAGCACCAGGCTTGCCCACAGGTTAGCTGTCTGGTGGGTTAGGTATGAAATGGCTCTACCTCCAGACAATCAGCCTCCTGAGTGTGGCTTCCTCCTCAGAATTACTAGAACCCGAAGAGGAAGAAGCGATCATGGCCACTGCAAGGGACCAAAGATTTATCCAGGAGACCATCTGGAATGCTGCCAAGGTAGTCGATTCCAGTGCTGCTGCCTCCTACTGCGAAATGGAAACCCCCTCTACATGGAGGCGGTCCAGCGACAGACCTGGGCACAGGCGAACCAGGTCAAGGTCATCCTGTTTAGTTGGCAAAGGTCTCTCTGAGGTATTGTATCATCTCCTTCAGTGAGTGAGAGGCTGAGGGAAGTGTCTTGCACGAATGGTTAGACCTGAGCAAATTGTCTTGCCCAGACACAAGAGAATTCACCTGGTCCAAGACCCCTTCAGCGAGTCTCAACCATGGTAAGCCCAACAACACTTTGGGTTCCTTTTGGGGTCCCCAAAAAGCTTCAAGGGCTGACAAATGGTCCATTGGGAAAGTCATGGTCTCTTCCTTAAGATCGTTGTATTGCCATATCAAACAAACGATCTCTGAATAACTCCTCTGCAACTCAGGGGTGTCCAAGTCCTGGGGTACAGGGCCCTCGTGCCCTTCCAGGAGAGGGACCCCCACCAGAGCCCCCTGGCGATCTCTCTACCACTCGAGCATACAACCAGTCCTTCCCAGGACTGTACCCAGAGCATATGCTCCCATGGTCAGGCTGGGATGGGAGCGTGAATGATCCCAGTCCCAAACCCTGTCTGTCTGGCTCCCGGTTCCCGGAAAACACCGAGGAGGTGGAGGGGACAGGTGAGAGATGCCTAGCACCCTTCACAGACCTGCCGGAGGACAAAGTCCCAGCAGATGAGGAGGGCCGTATCGTCAACCTGTGGTGACAACAGCTGTACGGGTCAAGAGACTAGTCCCATTCATGTGAACGTGGATGGGGGCTGTCCTGGGGAGAGCAGACCCGTTCACGCGAGCGTGGATGGGGGCTGTCCCAAAGGCATGTTACAGTCTTCTTAGAAGCTGGGTCCTCTACAGTAGAAGAAGACTGGGCAGGGGGCCTCCTCTTGCCTTTCCCAGGTGAGCGGACCAGTAGGCTGGTGTCACTGTTCCAGGACCCTTGCACTATTCCCATATGGGAGCGGACAGAGGATGTGTGAGCATCTGTATGCTCTGAACTCTCTCTCACTGGGCTGGGCCTGGGTCTGTAGACCAGCGACTTACCAGCCTGGGAAGGTGAATTCCTGGGACCGGTACTGGTGCACCGGGGGTACATGGAACCCTGGGCAGCAGCAGTTCCCGTATTATAGGCAGCAGAAGCTCCCATACTATAGGTACTGGAAGCTCCCGTGCTATACGCAGCGGGAGGTGCAGTGCTATCAGTAATGCTAGTGAGAGTTCTTGTAGCCTTTTCCGTGGAAGGCTGGCTGTTAGAAGGCCTAAGGGACTTCTTACAGCTGGGAGAGGCAGCCTTCTTCTTCCTCTGCCTGCTAGCTTTGGAAGAGGAGGAGGTGATAGCACACGACGAACATGACGATGACTTCCAATTCCTCTTCTTCGACTTCTTCCGATTGTGGCAGGCCTTGGACAACAGGGTGTGGAGAAGGACGTCATCAAGAGAAGACAGAGTCGGGGGATGATCGCTGCAGGGAACACTACTGGAAGGATGATCGAAGGAACCACTGCCGTAGTGGTGGCCCTCGAACTGGTAGACATCGTGACTGTAAATGTAGTGACAGTCATGGTAGCAGCAGTTACAGGAAGGGCTTTGGAGGCCCTCAATTGGGATATCAAACCCTCCACACTTGGCTCCCCCAGGAGGCCTAGAGAAGGCCAAACTCCCTAAGCCCCTCAGGCTCCACAACACCTGAAACAAACAGAGGCACTCTCCCTTCACCCAACAGCAGGAGGAAGCTTGGCCAAGGGCAAGAAAGAATCAGAGAAAATCCTCGGTGTCACTGGCAGAGTATTGCACTCCCATGACACTGTGAAAACTTTCTTCTCTCTCTTCTTTTTCTGGCCAAACTGCACCCACTGTTCAAATCGCCAGACACGACACTCACTACACGGCCTTTATTGGTTGCAGTTATGCTTCCTGCACAACGTACACAATGTACTCCCATAGAGGAGAGGGACCTATTACAGGGTTTGTTTATTCCTGGGCAGTGCCTCATAACAAATGGTTTCCTCTCCTCAAGCTGTTTTAGGCTAGGAGTTTGCACTATAATTATATAAAACAAACAAACAAACACTCATATAACAATACAACAAGACAAAAGTCAAATGGCAGTCAGGCAAAGAGCACAGCAGATGTCTTCACATGACGGCAGCCGAAAGCAAAGTGGAGTGCAGATCAATGAGTGGGTGGGGCTTCCCCCCCTTACCGTTGAGAGCTAACGACCTTGTTTGAACGTTAACAGCCGTTCCATCTCGCGTTCACAAGCAATATCCCTATGTAAAGATCGAAGGTTTGCATTTGCGAAGGAACAAATAAACGCTTACCAACATATATTTTTCTTTAAATTTTCAGTATATTAAATGGCAAAAATCTCATATACTTGTACTGTTTTGTGAAATGAAAAAACATTACATTTTTGGATGAAATTAAAATGGCACACCAATTGAAGCTACAGTCTCTAGGTACAATCAAGCAGATTCATTAACTGAAGAAAAATGCTGATGAACAAAAACGTTACTTTAGAGAAGTATAATATGGTGAAAAAAAAAGAAGTAATGACTATATAATTATCAAACTACAATCATATGTAATTTAACCAGACCACTGAGTCACAACACTGAATCCTCTTGTGACTGGGCCAAGGTCTGTTGCTAAAACTAAAATTTATGTAAAAATATCTTGATATTAAAGAGAAGTCCTTGGCAAGTTGAAAAGAAAAGGACTGGGTCATAGACTTGTTGTTATTCCTAAAATTTAAGAATATCTTTAAAAAATAAAAAGAGAAGTCCTTGGCATGTAGAAAATAAAAACTGAGAAAATTTCCTTACCTGTGCAAAATTGTATTCAGACAAAAAAAAAAAAAATGCCTCTACAGGTAGCACTTTTGTCCCCTATGGCACATACATACTATAATGAAGGTCACTTTGCCTTCAGATTTTTAGTTTAAGTCACATTTATGTTGACAGGCAGAAAAAAGAAAAAACTTCTCTCTATACAATGGAATATTTACTTTATACACAGGTGATGATCAGTTGACAAAAAATCAGGTCTGCAGTTCAATAAAATACAATGTTTCTCTTGGACCAGTGAACAGGTTTTTATATCGAGTAATTATTCATTCTAAAATAATCATATCGAATGACAGTTGTGCCACCTAGAGGTTTACTAGCACCACTTCTGTTATTCGTTTTTTTTAGGTTACCTTAAAATTATTTACACAAGTACTGTTATCAAACAATATTAAGATGGATTTCTTATGGAAATATAAATACAGTCGACCCCCAGTATTCGCGCAGGATAGGGACCACAACCAACTGTGAATTGCTAAAATCACCGAATACTTGACCCCCAGCCCTCTAAAAATGCTTATACAGTAACTGCCTATTTAAATAGTTCAAACACCAGACACCCCCCCTCTAAAAATATTTATAACTGCCTATTTTAATAGTTCAGACACCAAATACATAAAAAATGTATATTTAGTCAAGAAAATAATATGAAAATACAATAATTAGTGAATATAGCTCTATGAAAAAGTCAGCAAATAGGCGAATTTTCCATAAATAATTTGGAGATACATTCCACAGAAAAATCTGCGATTCGGTGAAGCCGCAAATGCTGAACCGCGAATAATCAGGGGCCGACAGTAATGAAAATCCTTTCTGATACTGAGTAAATTTATCAGTGGAATCTTGTTCAACAAACACACTGAAATGAACAACTCAAAATGCAGTTTTTTTATTTGAAATAAGACAATAGTAACTTTGAAGCTTAAATTGCTAACATAATAAAAATAGTAACAACGCATAACATCTAGAACAAAATTATAAAACTCCATATTGGAAGTATTTGATTCTTGTCTAGTGTAGATTTTTCTAAATAATTTCCATGCTGTTTGAAAAGCCCCAGAACTGCAACTATGACAGGACAGATTTGTTAAATTTCCACAAACCTCAGTCACCCTAATCTTTGTAATGCCCAAAGAACTCTGAACATATAAATTTTATACACAGGCACTGACAACCTAAATCACATCTAGATCAAATTACTTTTAAACATCATAAATTCAAGCTGTTTTACATATATGATACAAAAGTTAAGGGACTAATGTGAAACTCTCCATAGAATTAAGAAATATGAATTTCCCTGCAAGTGCTTCAAAAGCCAATATTCAATTTATAATAAAATAATAGTACAGTAAACAACAACATATATACTGCATATATATATAAAACCAGTCTCCCCTAAGCAAGACTAAAGCTTTTCAGAGCCTTGCTCATACACAAGACATGATTCAATTTCGTAAGGTGACAAATGATGACAAAGTTTCAGGTGAGAGAAGCCATTTTCCTTATTTGTGAAATGACGACGACACAGAGTACAAGAGTAAGGCCTAACACGGCCTGACATCTTCCTGGGAAGTTCGTCACTGGTGGTTGCATCAGCATCTGACATTGACAGATTGTGTTTAACCCTAAGGTGTGTAACCAGATTATCTCTGCGAGTATACTTGCTGGAGCAAATGTTACACGAGAAAAGCTTCCTCTCCTCCCTCTCGACTTTAGCAATGGGAACGTCGTCGATGAACAAATCTATCTGTTCAACTGGAGTATTATGCACACGTTTCAAGTGGGAGGTTAAATTGTCTTTCCTACAGGTTCTATGACCACACACTTTACATGCAAAGGGCTTGATTTCCTCGTGTATCACACGATGTACTTTGACGCGCCACCTCATCCTGAATGCTTTGTTACAAATATCACACTTATAGGGCTTTTCATTTGTATGGTGCATGATGTGCAACTTGAGGTAATACGACGTCGAGAAAGATTCGGGACAATACTCACAGAAATAGGTTTTTAATCGTAGCTTCCGGGGAACTTTGTTTGCCTCACCCGTGATTTTGGGCATGAAACTCTTACTGTCATTTTCTGCCTTCAAAGTGTTCTCAGCAAACTTCATTAATGAAATCTCTGGTGTGCCTGTACTTACAGAAGAACTTTGCAGATTTTTGGGAATCTTTTTCTTCTTTTTTCGTTTTGGTACAGGAGCCTCCAGAGTCTTTTTATCTTTTCCATGTTCCAAAGAGCAATTCTTTCCAACTGACACAGAATTGGGATTGTTGTTTTTCAGTTTCTTTTTATCAACAGGCTTCTTGTTTTTCATGTTTACAGTCTTCAATTTTGAATTAGCTTTCCCTTCTACTTTACCATTCTGCACTTGTGTCTTCACAACCATCTTTGCTTTTACATTAGCTTCCTTCTTTACACCTCTCTCTTCACTAATATAACAATCTTTCTTCAACTTCTTTTCACTAATGGTTCCAGCTTTACTATTGGTTGTCTTGTTCGCAACTAAACTACCATTCACTGGTAACTGACCCTTGACTAGTGACGTACCATTAGACTCAAACATATCACTTGTGTATGTAAAGTATGAATCAAAGAAGATGACATTCTTCTTAATCTTTCTTTGTGATTTTCGAACAGGCTCCAAATCCATAAGCTTTTCTTTGCTTTGATCATTACTGATTGTTTTACACCTTGACTGCCTACCATTCTGAGCACAAAAGTTGTCATTCCTCTTTCTCTTCAAACTCTTTTTGTTTCCATTTTGAGACTTTGCAGTCAGTATGGGAGGCTCAATACATGGGTTGTCTTTCTTTTGGTTTCCTTCATTGTTTGGTGGTTTTATGACGTCACCATACTCTGGGACATCATCATCAAATGTTTTACCCTCATGAATGAACAGAGGATCTTTTTCATCTACACCAAAGTCATCTAGTTCGTCATAAGAGTCCTCGTAATCACAATCACTCACGTCCTCATTCTTTATACTGACACTTTCTTCCACATCATAGACTTTATTGTCATGTCCTGCAAGCTCGTGTAACACAAGTAACGGAATGTCATTCTTTGTGGGTTTTTGAAAGGGATCCCAGTAAGTTTCCAAGACTGAGTTCTCCTGCTTAACTACTCCCCTTTCACTGATGTTAACTGCAGTAGCCATAGCAACTTTTTCAACTAGTTAAGATCCATTCAAAACCAGATTAATCCTCCTGAACCACCAATCCTGTCACATCTTCACTGAAAGACTACATCTTGTAATCTCACGCTCACAAAGGGATCCAAACCTAAACAAAAAAGATTGTAACAGATTTTAGAAAACCATGGAAGATCTAATGAAAAATTTGCTTTGTATCTATAATATAAGAAAGTCTTAATGTAAATTGGTTAGTTAAAAATAGAAATTTTTATAATAAAATTTATTTTTTAAGTATTGTACTTACCTCTCTATCAAGATAGCTGTAATTACAGGATAGGGCGGGAGAGCAATAGTGTGTGAAAAGTAAGAAATTAATAGGATCGTTTAGTTTAAACCATCTACTCACGTATCCCTTTCAAGTGGTTTGAGCATTTATAGTTTTCCATTCTGGTTTTCCATCTGTCCACAAGAGTGGGGAGGAGGGGGGGATTGATCCATAATAGAGAGGTAAGTATTTAAAAAATAAATTCTTGTGGGGAGGAGGGGGGGATTGATCCATAATAGAGAGGTAAGTATTTAAAAAATAAATTTTATTATAAAATTTCTATTTCTGAAATGAATCTTACCTCTCTATTATGATAGCTTATTCCTGTATTGAACTAAGGAGGTTGGAATGGTGCAAGGGCAAAATAAATACAGTAACCCCTAGGAAACCATAAAATTCCACCAGGAATAAGA
>NC_089771.1:12395383-12460383 GCF_040412425.1 Macrobrachium rosenbergii
AAAAGTCCGAGAGTTGGTCAATCCCCCAAATAAAGAATCTGTTGATCCGGAATCAGCTGGGACTTCTGAAAGTTGATGACCAACCCAAGATACTGAGCTAAGAGGAGGGTTTTTCGAAGATCCTCCGAACACTTCTCCCTCGATTGGGCCCGAAGGAGCCAATTGTTGAGATATAGGGAGATTCTGATATCAAATGGAACCATTTGGCCGGGGGAGAGAGAACTCTGATGAAAACTTGTGGCGCCGTCAAGAGCCCGAAACATAGGGAGCGGAACTGATAGACTTTGCTCCCGTACACAAACCTTAGAAACTTCCCCGACTCCTGGTGAATTGGAACATGGAAATATGCGTCCTGCATATCTATTGACATCATCCATTCTCCCTGGCGAATGGACGACAGGCTGGTACGGTTTGTTTCTATCTTGAGCTATGCCTTCTGCACGAAGACGCTCAAGGTGCTAACGTCTAAGACAGGCCTCCATCCTCCTGGTGCCCTGGGCACCACAAAGAGATGATTGTAGAACCCTGGAGAATTCACGTTCTCTATTAACTCTATCGGCCCCCTCTTGAGGAGGGATGAGACTTCCTCCGAGAGGGCCAAAAGCCTCATAGAGCCTTCGGAATATGGCGTCAGTGATACTGGTGATCTGACTAAGGGGGGCTTTCTTGGAAGGGAATGGAGTATCCTTCCTTGAGAACATGGCTTTCTTTGCTGAGGAAGAAAGCACTAACCTTGGCAACTTAGAAGAGTCCAATGACTGAGCCTCCATCAGAAAAAAGGAGGCAAGCGAGGAAGGAGCAACAGGTGAGAAAAAATTCAGGAAAGTGGTTAACAGGTACAGTAATCCCCTTATTTGCGGTCTCACAATTCGCGGACTCACCTATTGCGGTTCTCTGTGGAACATATTAACACATTATTTGTGGAAAATTTGCCCATTCGCGGTATTTTTCACTAAGAAATATCACTAATTACTGTATTTTCACATCATTTTCACTACTAAATGGACTTTTTGTGATAAAACTATTAAAATACTCGGGTATAAGCATTTTTAGATATTTTTTGTGTTTGAACTATCAAAACAGAGGCAGTTCTAAGTGCTTTTAGAGGTTTTACATATTCATGGATTTCAGCTATTTGCGGGGGTGGGGTTGCATGCGTGAATGAGGGTTTACTGTACTTCAGTAGAGCCACGTAAGCTGAGGGATGAGCGTCCTGAACGAGAACCTCCTCATTGTCTTCAGAAGAAACAGATGACAAGACCAGATCCATGGACAGGGGAGCCAAAGGAGCCTCAGTAAGCAAGCTCAAAATATTGTCCAGCTTGCTCTAGATAGGGCCCACTGTAGAAGCTGACTGTGCACTAGTCGAAGGCTGAAGCAGACTAGACTGAGGAGAGGATGAAGCACGAATAACTGCAGGAGCTGCAACAGGAGCAGGAGCACGAGAAGCATCTACTGTGGAAGGAGGGCGCCCAGCCGTCCTTGGGTGCTTCGGCACCGATGGGCACTTCGAAACTACAGGAACCTCCGGAGACACAGAGCAATCAGACAAACATGGGAGCACTCGGGAGCCCAAGCAGGCTCTGGTGCCGGGAGATGATCAGAAGATACTCTGTGAGAATCTGAGTGTTCACAAGACAAGGAGCACTTACAAGACTCTACCTGACTCTCTACTACAGGAGGAACCGAAAACTGCTCTGGGCTGTCTCAGCTACTACACAAAGGCTGAGAACTATCCATGGGATCCTTAAAGTTCTTGCAAGACACTGGAGGAGAACATGAAAAACTACTAGTAGGTCTTTTCAGTGGACGTGACTCATCAACAAAGTGTCATTGCTGCTTGGCACTTTGGAGAGGAATCCTCCGAACTCGAGGAAGGATGGTGAGCGTCCAATGAAATGCCTTTCCAATGGTGTTTGGCTGCACCCTGGGATTTGGCAACAGGTTCAACTGAGGGGGCAACTACCCAAGGGCGGACCTCACCGACCTCCCTTAGGTTACCAGTTTGACTCCTCCCAGGTTTAGGGGACTATGTCACTGACCTTTGCCTAGGAGAATCAGTGGGTCGGGCAGCCACCTCCTCCACCAACACTTCACTTGCACTAGGCACTACTGCGCGCTCCACCGACACAACACTTAGTACTGGGCTCTACAGGGTGCTGCAAATCATTCGTTATCCATAAGAACTTTGACGGATGAAGCTAACCTTGAAATGGATTCGACAATCAATTCAAATCTTTTATCGATCTTTAACTCGAGGCTGGTCATGGGGTTGGGTTCGGAAGCATGAGAGCCTGGTAAAGGAGAGGGTTTCAGAGGAGAGAGATCATTTATGGGATTAGCAGAAATCACAGGAATGTTAATATCGACGTCAACATTATCAATAGTAGAACTATGAGATTCCTGGCTAGCTAAAGATTTACTGGTCTGTCTAGCAGTAGCTTTTCTTTTATTGTCTCTAGCCAGTTTATTCAAATGTGATTTCAAGTCCCAATCAACACATTCGCTAGGAGTTAACTCTTCAGAACATACTTGTCCCCTACAGCCTGTGCAGATCGTATTATGAGTCATAGGATTCCTTGATTAAACAAGTATTGCAGCCTTTGCTGCAATACTGTGAATGGGCGAATTTTCCACGAATAATGGGTAGATACGTTCCACGAGAAATCCATGAATACGTGAGTCTGTGAATCATGAGATCTCAAATACGGCAGGTTTACTGTACATAAAAACAGAGTCTTCACTGTTAAATTCTCAAGGGAGGCTGCACTCAAGGGCTCAAATGAGGGAATACTTAAATACTTAAGCACCACATCCTAATTCTAGTCAAAGGGTTTATTTGGAAATTTAGGAATCTCAATTTAGAAGGAGTGGTTTGTCTCCTAATTACATGTTAGATGAAATATCTAGGCCAGTATGCCTCAATACAGAAGCAAACATGGATTGATACCCTGTAATGGTGGGAATTGAAAAATGAAGTTTTTATGATAAAACAAAGTTTTATGAATACTTACCTGGCAGTTATATATATATAGCTTTAATCCCTGTCGAACCGGCAGATTTTTTCAAAACTTCGCGGCAACCGCCGGAGTGTTAGAGTGTCCGATTAGGTGGTTAACAACCCTTACAGGGTGGTACTTGGAATCATTCCGTTTTCAGTTCCTCAGATCATCTCTTGTGACCTGTCTCCTGAGGAGGAGGGTGGGGCTTTAAATATATATATAACTGCCAGGTAAGTATTCATAAAACTTTGTTTTATCATAAAAACTTCATTTTTCACGAATAGAACTTACCTGGCAGTTTATATATATAGCTGATTCACACATTTGGAGGAGGGTGAAAGACCAGCCAACATCGTTGGGAAACAACTATAAGTCGTAGGTAATCACCTTGATTCCTTACCTGCTAAGGTAGCTGACTTCAAAGGTTCCTGCCTCTTGAGTCGCTTTCCTTAGGAGGCGCCAGCCAGGTGGAGACCTGCTATGCTGAAACAACTCAATCGAGGTCTGTCAAGCGGTGAGACCAACAATGTGACTAGACCATGTACTATCTATTCCCCTTTTTATTACCTGCAACCTTACTCAACTAACCACCTAACCCCTTGCAGACTAGATATCCCACCTATCTAGCTAGACTGAGTTGCTGTTCCTAAAGCTTCCTCAGACAACCATAAAACACCAACCCAATTACAGGTATCCCAAACAAAAGTTAAGGTTGAGGGGAGAGTGGTAACTCCTTTACCCAATACCGAAGCCAGGCTACATATGGGCCAAAGGTGTAACACTTCTCATAATCGACTCTTACCTCTCTGAGGTAATGAGAAGCGAATACAGAGTGGCTTCTCCAAAAAGTAGCATCCATTATTTGCTCAACTGACATATTCTTCCGATATGCAGTGATGTTGCAATGGCTCTTACTTTGTGAGCCTTCACCTTCAACAAACCAAAGGTCTCCTCTTCACATAAGAGGTGGCTTCTCTTATCGTCTCCTCAAAAGAATGATAACGCATTCTTGAGAGGGCTTTTGAGAATCCTTCACTGAACACAAAGAACTGGATGAACTTCTTAAGTCCTTTGTCCTAGAAATATATGCCTTGAGGGCTCTAACTGGACAGAGAGTCTCTCCTCCTCTTGGCCCACTAAATCAGTGAGGTTAGTAACCTCAACGTCTGACCAGGAGTTTGGATGAGTTCTCATTCTTAGCGAGAGTCGAGCAGCAATGCTCAAACTGCTCCATTCTGACTGAAGCCTACTTGCTTCTGTATCGCCTGAATCTCGCTGACCCTTTTTGCTGTAGCAAGAGCCAACAGGAACAGAGAGTTTTCTTCGTTAAGTCTCTCAGGCTTGCGAGATGGGTTGAACTTCCTGCTGCACAAGAACTTCAAAACCCATCCAAATTCAGGACAGGGTCTCAAAGTCTGCTTTGTCGTTTCAAATGACTTTAAAAAGATCCTTCAAGTCTCTATCTTGCGACAAATCTATGCCTCTGTGCCTAAAGACCGTAGAAAGCAAACTTCTGTATCCTCTTATGGTGGATACGGCCAGCTTAGAATCTTGCCTGAGGGACAGAGAAAATCAGCTATCTGGCTCACAGAGGTAGTGGTTGAGAAACTTTATGCTGCTTACACCAAGATCTAAAAAGGTTCCCCACTTTGATCAGTAAACTCTCTGAGAAGAGACCCTCCTCGCTCTGGCGATAGCTCTCGCAGCTTGTGCTGAAAAATCCTCTCGCTCTGACAAGCTTCTCGATAGTCTGAATCCAGTCAGTTGAAGAGCGAGGGGTTTTGATGATACCTCTTGAAGTGGGGCTGTCTGAAGCCTTGGACTTGGAGGAAGACTTCTTGGAAAATCACAACATCTCAACACCTCTGAACCATTCTCTTGCTGGCCAAAAAGGAGCTATCAGGGTCATTCTCCTGAATCGAGGAGGGCGAATTTCTTGGCGACTAGATTGATAATCTTGAGCGGAGGAACACATAAGCGTCTACCCGTCAGTCCATCAAGGCGTCTACTGCTGTGCTTTCTCTGTCCCGGGACTGAGGGGGCAGTAGTTGGGGATTCTCTTGTTCTGGCTGGAGCGAAGAGGTCTATTGAAGGCCTCCCCATAATCTCCACAGCTTCTGGCAAACTTGAAGATTGAGGTCCATTCTGTGGGGCAGAACTGCCCCTTTCCTGCTGAGCATGTCTGCTCTTACATTCTTCTGCCCCTGCCACCGAATCTTGTCAACAGCTCCCTCCGTGGTCTTTTGCCCCTGAAGGAGCTCTCTTGCTGTTTCACAGTGACAGAGAATGAGTCCCTCCTTGCTTCCTGATGTAAGCTAGAGCCGTGGTGTTGTCGAATTCACTTCTATTACTCTCCCGCGACAGTTACCTTGAAGGCTTTCAATCCTAACCCGAATGGCCATCAACTCTTTCCTGTTGATGTGCCATCCGATCTATCCTCTTCCCAAGAGCCTGAGACCTCCTTGTTCTCCAGTGTTGCTCCCCATCCTGACTCCGGCGTCTAGAGAACAACACTAGGTCTGGGTTCTTCCTGCGTAAAGGGAAGATTCCTTCCCCTAAGATCGACAGATCCAGCCACCAACTCAGATGCTTCTTGATCTGTGCTGGAATGTGGAAGGAAAATGAGTCCTCCTGATTCTTCCTGTCCCAAACTCTTGAAAAAGGAAGTGTTGCAGAGGTGGAATGCAACCTTCCCAGAGAACAAACTTCTCGGCGAGGAGAGGGTGCCCAACAAACTCATCCACGCTCTCACCCGAGCACTTCTGTCTCCCCAGGAAATCCTAAACCTTCGAGGCACTTGGTTTGCCTTTCTTGGGAAGGCCGAAAACAAGCTGAGTCAGAACTATCCCCAAATAAAGAATCGTCTGACTCGGCTCGGTCTGGGACTTCTCCTTGTTGATGATGAGACCCCAGGTCCTGGGCCATCAGAAGCGTCTTGCGTAAGTCCTCCAGACACCTGTTCTTCGACTGAGACCTTATCAGCCAGTCGTCTGGGTACAGGATACTCTTATCCCCTCTCATGGAAACCATCCGCCCGTTTGTCATTACCTGGTGAACACTTGAGGGGGCTGTGCTGAGAAAAGCGAAACAAAGAGCTTTGAATTGGAAGCACTTGTCCTGGACTACAAACCTTAGAAACTTCCTTGAAGTCGGGTGGATGGGGATATGAAGCGTCCTGCAGGTGCGTCCTGCAGGACTCAGAGATACCAGTTGTCTCCAGTCCCTCCGTTCAGGCGGACTGCTGCCAGCACCGACTGACCCTGCGTCTCCAGTTGGTAAACTGGTCTTTTCCAACATCTTCTACTAAATCCGTTCAGTGTTTCGCGTTGGTACTGAGCCATCTTCTTGATTTCTTCCTGCTGAACTGGGACTGATGAGAGGGACCGTGTCTGCAGCAGGCTTAAACTCCTCCCATACAGTTCAGGAGGCGAGAATTCTAGAACCTTATAATCATCTGTTAGCATTAGAAGGTTTATCTTCTTCCTCTGAAACATCTTCTAAGTCATGAATTCCTCCCAACTCCGTCTCTTTCTCTTCTTGTTGTATTGCACCAGGGGAGGGCGTACGATCGTCGTGTGCGTCCTGGGGCAGAGCCTCTTCTTCAAAATACCTGCAGTAAACTGAAGACAAACTGGTAACTTGATCGTCCTGATGTTTCGTTTTCTTGGCTGGAGTGCGTCCTTTAATGAGATGGTCTAGTTCCGTCGAGCTGTCTCTCAGTCTGCCAGAGAAGCGTGAACTCCCTGGCCGTCCGGCGTTGGATGCGTCCTGGCGCCAAGGTGGACTTTACTGGATGCGTCCTGACTTTGAAAAGGTGGATGCGTCCTGGTGCTGAAAAAGTTTCCGCTGACTTTCTTTCCTTCCTGGCAGAACCGAAGTCCTCCCATAGCTCCAGGTGTCGAACAATCATCAGAAGAGGTTTAATGCTCCTGGCGAGATCTAAGATGAATTCCTCCAAACTCCGTCTCTTTCTCTTCTTGCTGTATTGCACCAGGGAGGGCGTGCGATCGTCGTAGTTCACGGGCGGAGGCTGATGTCGAGCTGGGTGCGTCCTGGTCGAGGCTGGCAGCGTGGCGTTGGATGGCGCCAGAGGTGGATGCGTCCTGACTTGGCGAGAACCCTCCGAGAATTCACGGCTTTTCCTTCCTGGCGAACTGGAAAAATCTTTGAACAATGAAGAGTCCCGCTAGATAATTCACTAAGCAGAGGAAGTGGAGGCGAGAGTCGGCATGGGAGGAAGAACCTGGAGGCTTTTCGAAAAAAGGGACCTGGAATCCAGTTCCCTCTTACTCATAGAAGAAACCTTAGCAGGCGTTTTCCCTTCTTGATCTCTTCACTGGCAACTTGGAGTCCTTCGTCTGTCCGCTGGGAGAGGACGGCTAAAAACTTGTACTGATGAAGCCAGTTGGCCTTGCATGACGGTCATAAAATTTTGCAGCAGCTGCTGTATCTTACTTGGTTCCAAAGGAGAGAAGGTTGTCGAGCCAAGCTGGAAAGAAGGAAAGGTTCTCTCGAGGAGTTCTCCAGAACCTGAAGGAAGGAAGGAGATCTCTCCTTCCTCCATACAACCTCGGGAGAACATTCCGTTAAAGGTCTTGACCTTTTGGCTGGGCTGGCGTTCAGTTGTCGTCGGAAAGGAAAAGATTCTAGACTTCTCCATCCACTCAAAGGGGGAGCGAAGTGCTGAGCTGTTTCGCTTGCTGCAACCATCTTCTTTTGTGGCCTCGACTCCTCATGCCATCATACGTCTCGGAGAGGGCTCGGAGAAGGCACAAGCACATCACGCCTTTTCCGTGGCGGTCTAGTGGCCTGGAAGAGCAACAGGACTGTGAGCGACCAGCTGACCGAGGATACATCCCTCTCACCCCCTTACGATGTCGGCATTACCTTCTCCCTTGGTCTGGGAGCTTGGTAGAGAGTCTAGACCTAGGGGCATGACAGGGTCGATCAGTGGCCACCTCCACTGCACCACACAAACACTATCACTAACTTCACTTGCACTCTTACCTTCCTTCAGGCTGCAATCTGATCTTTAGTTCTTTCATCTCAGCCGCCATCCTGGCGTACTGAGGGTCATTAACAGCAGCTACAGTTCCTGTAAAGGAGCAGGGCTACCACCTCAGAAGGTTCCTTCTAAGGGTGATTTTAAGAATAGAGGGGTTAAAGAAATGTCACAAGCTAACATCACTCACAGACCTAGATTTAGATTTAAACCCTCCTTAACTTATCCATTTTCTAATTTACGCACATAGCGTTTCATTTCCATCCATTTCTTTTCATCCAAACCCTGCATTCTTTACATCTTTTATCAGAGCACTCAAAACCCTGCACCTAAACAAACAGTGTGAGGATCTGCACTTTCAGCAACCTCACCTTGCATTCCTCATTCACACACACTCAAAAATACTTAGATTCAGACTATCTTATCCAGAACAATCAAAGAATAAACCAAAAAACAAGCCACAAAAGCGATTGCCAATCAAAAAGGTCAATATCGTCACCAATTATAAGTCCAATTACAGCAACCTAGAGGCGGCGAAAACCCAACGGTGGACCAGCAGCGATGTTGTCAGTCCAACGGCAGAGATAATCTGGGGAACTGAAAACTGGGAATGATTCCAAGTACCACCCTGTAAGGGTTGTTAACCCACCCTGTCCAGACACCTACCATTCGGCGGTTGCGAGGTTTTGAAAAATCTGCGGTTCGACAGGGATTAAGCTATATATATATAGCTGCAGGTAAGTTCTATTATTAAAATGATATTTTAATGATAAAATAAAGTTTGTTACGTACTTACCTGGCAGATATATATATAGCTGTAATCTCGAAGTCCGACAGAATTTCAAAATTAACGGCTGCAATGGCGATCAGGTGGTTAGTACATTCCGCGCTGGGAGCGGGCATCAAGAACCATTACCATTTTCTATTCAGATTTTCCTAGCATGCAATACTCCTGAGGGAGGAGGGAGGGCAATATGAATATATATATCTGTTAGGAAAGTATGAACAAACTTTATTTTATCATTAAAATATCATTTTGTTCATGAGACTTACCTGTCAGATATATATATACCTGAATACCACCTTTGGAGGGTAGAGACAGCCAAGAATTAGGAAAAACAAATTTAAAGGTAAAATTATTTTGGTTCCTTACCTGATAGCATAGCTGACTGCGTAGTTACTGTCACCCTAGTCTGCTTCTGCTTTTTCTAGAGACCCCAGCGAGGTAGTGACCTATAAAGCTGGCGACTGCTAGATGATCTGTCAACGGGGCGTGACCACAATGTGACTAGATCATAGACCATAGAATGAGGACAAAAGAGCATTACCAACCACCTAACCAACACTAAGACGTTAGCCTGCAAAGGATTGGGAAGACTGTCTCCAACAATCAACCCAACAACCATAAAAACACAATTAAAAAAACCTTCCTAAACAGGATTAAAGGATAGGAGCAGAGCTGCCCCTGACCCCAAGGTTGTTGAAGCAGCAATGTATGGTCCCAGCGAAAGCAATTTTCGTATGCTACCTAACATCTCTCAAATAGTGTGAGGCAAACACCGATTCGCTTCGCCAAAAATGTGGTACTGAGAATGTCACTGAGTGCCATATTTTCTGGAACCATGGAGGTAGCGAACGCCCTCACCTCGTGAGTGTTGACTCTCAACAACTTGAAGTTGAGTCACAACAAGAATGTGCCTCCTGATGACATTCCTAATGAAGAATGCCAGCATTCTTCGACATGGGATTAACTGGCTGCCTCACAGAACACCATAAGTTATCCGAGGGACCACGAATGTCCTGAGTTCTTTTAAGGTAATACTTGAGAGCTCTAACAGGACATAGAACTCTCTCAGGTTCCTGCCCAATAAGGTCTGTCAAACCTTTAATTTAAAAAAATCTAGGCCAAGGGTTAGAAGGCCTTTCGTTTCTTAGCCAAGAAAGTAGGGGTTAAAGAGCAGACAGCATTGTGTCCCTTGAGCCCACATGACGGTTGATAGCCTGAACTTCGGGCCACTCTCTCGCGTCACCAGAGCAGTGAGGAAGACCGTCTTTCTAGTAACATCCCTAAAAGATGCAGATTGGAGAGGCTCAAAAGGACTGGGCATTAAAAACTTGAGCACAACGTCCAAATTCCAAGTAGAGGAATTGGCCGAGGAACCATAGGCGTCTCGGAAGACCTCAAGAGATCGTGGAGGTCCTTATTGTCAGACAAATCCAGTCCTCTGTGTCTGAAAAAGTAGAAAGCATGCTCCGATAACCTTTGATAGTCGGAACTGCTAACTTGAGGTTTTCTCTCAAAAAAGGAGGAAATCAGCAATCTGGCTCATAGTGGTCGAGAAGAGGAAAATCCCTTCTTCTGCACCAACCCCGAAGGTTGCCCACTTCGCTTGATAAACTCTGATAGAGAGGAAGCTCTTCTGGCTCTAGCGATGGCGTGCCATAATCGCGGGTTGAAAACCCCTCGCTCTGACCAATTTCTCGATAGTCTGAATGCAGTCAGGTTCAGAGAGGGGAGGTTTTGATGATATCTCGCCAAAGTGGGGTTGTCTGAGCAGATCTGCTCTCATAGGTAGGGTCCTCGAACGTCTACCATCCAGAAGAGAATCTCCGAGAACCAGTGGTTCAAGGCCAAAACGGGGCGATGAGAGTCATCCTTGTCCCTAGTGAGGCCGAGAACTTGGGCGGTAATCACTCCTCCCAGAATTTTGAACGGGGAAAGGCATATCACGTCCATCCACGTCCAATCCAAGAGAAGAGCATCTATCGCCACTGCCCCGGTCAGTACAGGGGAGCAGTAGAGGGGAAGCCTCGCCGTTCTTGAGGTCAGAAGAGATCACGAGGGCGACCCCAAAGTTTCCAGAGATCTTGGCAAACCTCCTGATGAAGGGTCCATTCCGCCGCAGCGGAAATTGATGGCGCCGACTGAGCAGGTCTGCTCGAACATTTTCGACCCCTGCAACAAATCTTGTGAGGATTGAAATGTTGCGTAGCATGAGCCCAAAGAAGAATCTCTCTTGCAAAGGCCGAACAGGGAAGGCGAGTGTGTTCCGCCCTGTTTCTGAGGTAAGCCAACGCCCCGTAGTAGTGTCCGGGTTGCCATTTGAACAACACGATTGGAAACTTGGACCTCGAAGAATTGGAGGGCTAAGAAGATGCGCCGCCAGCTCTCTTTGATGTTGATGTGCCCAGGACACCTGTTCCCCTCTCAGGTTCCTGACGCTGCTTTACCCCCAGTGTTGCCCCCAGCCCGCTGATGATCATTAGGAAAGCAACACTGGTCAGGCTCAAGCTTGAGAGATCCTTTCCCAACCAGGATCGAGCCACCGCTGGGCCTCTTTTATGAAGGAAGAATCCTCAATTCTCTTAATCTTCCCTTGTTCTGCCAGTTCTCCAACAGATGAACTGAGAAGAGGCCTGAGAGAGATGCACAGTCTTCCCAGAGAAACAACTTCTCCAAGCGAGAAATGGTCCCCAGCGACTCATCATTCCCTTACGAGCATGTTTTCTTTACTCCAAAGAAGACGAGACTTTCATAACTTATTAGAAACTGCCAGTTTTCTTGCCGATGAGCAGCTAGAAAAGCCGCTGAATTCATCTGAATCCCCTGATAAACAATGGACTGTGGGGGGATCAGCTGCGACTTTCTGCATTGACCAGAAAGTCAGGACTTCACAGTTCTCAAGAGTTAACTGAAGGTCCTCCAGACACCTTTGTTTTGGCTGTGGCCTGCAGATCAACCAGTCGTTCAGGTAAAGAGAGATCCTGTGGCCGAGAGGTGCAACCACATCGCTCGTTCTTCATAAGAAGGCGTAAACACCCTCGGGGCTGTGCTGAGTCCAAAGCAGAGAGCCTGAACTGGTAAGTCTTGCCCCCCAAGACAAACTGGAGATACTTCATCGCCAGCAGCGGATGAATAGGAGCGTGAAGTAGGCATCTTGGAGATCCAGCGATGCCATCAATCCCGGGGCGAAGGGGCTCCACAAGTATTGACTGGGGGCGTCTCCATCTTGAACTTGTCCTTCAGGACAAAGTCGTTCAGCCTGCTGACGTCAAGGCAGGTCTCAGCCTCCTGAATGTTTGGGACTAGAAACAGGTCTGTTGTAAAATCCCCGGGGATTTTTGTGTCTAAGACCTGCTCCTGCTCTTCTCGAGCATCTGTTGAGAAGGTGACAAATTTTTCTGCTTGGCAGGATGGTAATTGGGAGACAGATCTCTGGGGTTGAAGACAAAGGAGGAGAAGAGCCAGAAAAGGAATTAGGTAGCCTCTCTCTACTACTTGGAGAGGGACCAAGCGTCTGCCTCTCTCTCTCAGGCTTAGGCAAATGAAGAAAGCCTGGCTCCACTGGTGTCTGGAGGTGAAAGGAGTCACTTACCTCTCTTAGGCGACTTTGCCTTTAGAACCTCTCCCTCGGCGCGGGTTTGGCTCCCCATGGAAGCTCCTCCTGAAAGAGCACCAACTTCTTCTTAGCCTGCTGTGGAAAAGACAGGACGATGATGGTGCTAAAGGCCTTAGAGGACTGGAAAGGAGGTCTTAGTGCCTTCTCTTGAAGGCTGGCAGCGATATCTTTAACCAGGTCTGGGAAAGAGATGGCTTGAGAAAGGAACAAGTTCTTCAGGAGCCATCCCTGGCCTTGTCATGCACATAAGTACACTGGACAACTCCCCAGACTAATGGAGCTTGGCTAGTAGCCGTGTGTAAAACTCCCAGACACCAGTCCAAGTTAAAGGCTTCAACAGTCCTGAAAGGAGTCCTTTAAGATGGTGGTCCATTTCCAGGGAAGTCAGAAACCTTAGAAGAGGACAAGTGAGATCTGGAGGCATCAACAAGACTCGGAAAGTCCCTTGAGAAGTCGAGGAACTGTCAAACCAATATCTTCACCTGTCTCATACCAAATGCCTGCTTTGCCGGACAAGCGTGAAGGAGGCAAAGCGAGAAAGAAGTCTTTCCTTGGTTTTTTTTTTTTCGCAGTCATCCAATCCTGAACTTTCTTGAATGCCCTCTTGGTAGAGAAGGACTTCATCTTAAGAAAACCAGGAGATCTTCTCAGCAGAGGCGAAGCCAACTGAGAAGGGGAAGCGGGCGAAGCTTGAAAAGTATCAAACAGATCCTTAAACAAGAAAGTCAAGTCTGATAATCAGTAGAAGCAGAAGATGAAGGTGTTTCTCTTCGTCCGAGCTCTGGCGAAAGGGGTTCTTCTTCCTCCGGCTGGAGGGTCTAGAAGGCGGAGGAAGGGGCCGACTTCGCCGATACGTGGCGGGACCTCTAGAGTGTTTAGAAGAAGTCGTGGCTAAATCACAGAAGAACGTCAGAAGTGAGCGGGAAGCTGGCGTCATGAGCACTGCAGGTGTGGTGTCCAGCGTAAGAAGGCGTGAAGAGATAAGCGGCGAGCGGGTGCGTACCTGTGGCTGGGGAGCGCGCGCGCTCCATGGCTGGATATGGAAAAGCTTCGCGAGTGCGGCGCGGCGGCGTCCTGGTTAGGCGCGCCGGGAATCAAGGCGCGCGCGAGCGTGAGAGGCCGCGAAGCGGTGGAGGCGCTCTAGCGTATGCGAAGAAGCGTCCAACTCTTCAAATCGGGGAAGGCGAGAAGGCTCCTTCGCTAAACCTTCTTTAGGTGAAAAGACGAGAGAAAGCTTCATGCGATCTGTGAATGAAGAAGGCGAAGCAGGAGAGACGAAGGTGAAGGCCTGGACTTCTTAACAGGCAAATGCAAATCCATATGACAAGGCCTGTCCTTTCTCACGGTCCATGAGTATCCTGCTGTTGCAAGCCCAACAAAATCTGACGGGTTGGAGAAACAGCTCTCGGGAGAAGAGGCTGAACCTGCGAAGGAGAGGGAGGAGAGGGGACGCCTTCTTCCTTCTCACCCGGTGAATAAGCTCCAGCCCTTGCCTTAGCGACTGGGGTGGCAGGCAGCGTCATCATCCGTTGCACATCGAAACTTCTTCCGGCTGGGAACATCCCGAAACTTTCGGGGAAGGCACAAGCGTCTAGAGGAAGGGGGTGACGTCTCTCCTCTCAAGCTTCTCTTAAGAGGGCAAAGAGTCAACCGGAGCTCAGCCCTGACATGGGAGGGCGTGTCGGAGGGCCAGCAATCTTATGGATGCGTGCCGTGCCGCGATCCTGGCAGCCTGGAGTAGGTCATCAGGACCTGCGAAGGAAGTCAGATCGATAGGAAGTCCCGTAACATCTCATGCAGCTTTCCGACATGCCCCTCCCTGGATCCTGGGAGTTCGGCAGAGGTCAGGCCTAGAAGCATTATAGGGCGATCTAGCGCCCCTCCCGCTTACTAGGGGCATTGCACAAAACAACACTTTGAGCTTGAAAGGCATTCACTTTGTTTTCAAGACCGCAATTGACTCTAAAAAGCGAGAGCCAAAGGTATTATTTTCTGCAGCAACCTCAGGGCCCGAAGGCAACACTACAGGGTTAGGACTAAAAAACTACAGGGTTACTAACATGAGAAATCCTGACTGTCCGTCTACAGAAGCACTCCTGGAGAAGACCTCCTCAACCTATCACGCTCCAATTTTCCACATATAGGACTCATACTTCTTCACTCCCTTCAGATAATCCCTCCATTTCATTACAACGATTATCCATAGAACATTCCCATACCTGCATTTCATGTACATAAAGTGCGAGGATCTGCAAGGCCGATAGCCCTCACTTACAATCACCCAAGCTACAGACACGATAGCTAGAGACATCTTATTTAGAAAAGTCAAAAGCAAAATCAACGGTCCAGACAAAGCGTATGCCAAGTCACAGATCAATCGAAACCAAAAAAAAAAAAAACAAAAATACTTTAAAGTGACACAAATTTCCAATCCAAATGGCGGGAACTGACAGGTGTTGACAGTCCGGCGACAGAAAATCTGAATAGAAAATGGGAATGGTTCTGATACCGCCTCCCAGCGGTGGGGAATGTGTACTAACCACCTCCCGGACCTGCTTGTGCATGAATTTTGAAATTCTGTGGGACTTGGAGATTACAGCTATATATATATCTGACAGGTAAGTCTCATGAACAAAATGTCTGTTCTTGCATAAGTAAAGTAAGAAATTTAATGATGTTATTCACAGAGGTACAGGAAAGCCTTCTAGCAGAGCATCAAATCCTATATACTGCCCACAGTCTTTGATGCAGTGCATTAGCCAACTCCCTTCTGGAATTAAGGATATACCTTCTACATTTCTTTGAAAAATCCCTTGCTCATAAGAGTCAGTTGAGTCTCCAAGCAGTCAGCTGAAGCATGGGGAGATTTTGGTGAAACCTCATACATCCTGGCTGCTTGAGGTCTTTCCTTGGAGGCAGCAGCCTTGGGTGCCCTACTAACAGGCTGGAGGTCTGGGAACCATTCTCTGCATCACCACCAAGGAGTCACTAAAGTCATACATGAATTCACAGCCATACGGAATTTTACTAGTACTCCTTGTATCATAGCAAAGGGGGGGGGAAAGCATAGAGGTCTGGATAAGACCAGTCAAAAAGCATTGCGTCGACAACCCAAGCCTGAGGATCCTGAACTGGAGAGCAGTACACTGGCAGGCGATACCTGAACCTGGTGGTGAACAGGTCCATTAGAGGAGTCCTCAAAGCTTCCACAGGTCCTTGCAGACTAGTGGATGCAAGGTCCATTCGGAAGACAGAATCTGGTCCTTCCTGCTCAGTTGATATGCCACAATGTTCATTTTTTCTGACACAAACTTGGATAACAGAAAGATCTTCCTTTCCTCTGACTGAGAATATGGCTTGAAAGAGGAACAAAGCTTCTGACTTTGTGCCTCCTTGATTGCTCAGATATGCCAGCGCTGTTGAACTGTCTGAAAAGTGCTATCTTTATGCCCAGTACTGGATCCTCCAATGCTCGAAGGGCCTTCCACACTGCCAACATCTCTAACTGACTGATGTGGAGTTCTTGTTCCTCTGTGGGCCAAACCCCTGCTACATGCCCGTCTCCTATGACTGTTCCCCAAACTTCTGACGATGCATCATAATAAAACGTGAGGTCTAGGTTCTTCAACTGGAGACACTCACTGCAAAAGCTGAGGTCGATGGTTCCCCCATCTCAGAGGGTCCTCTAACGCCCATGAGACTTGAATTTGAACAGTGTCTGGCTGAACTTCCTGATTCCAATGCCTCTTGAGAAAGAATTGAATTTGCCTCATTCTCAGCCTGGCACCCAGAACCAGCTTATCTAGTGATGCCATGTGCCCTTAACAGGGACAAACATTTCTTGGCTGGCAAGGTTGTGAAGGATGGAAATTCTTCTGAGTGTTTCTCCTTTGGAGAAACCAAGAAATTCTTGGTATCCAGCATTCCTGAGTAACATAGGTTTGAGTTGGTATTAGATTGGATTCTGGAAACATTTACTAGTATTCTCAGCATACTTGTCATCCAGCACAAAAGTATCTCTTCCCCTCAGGCTCAGGCTCTTCTCTAAACTGGAAGCTAGAATCAACCAATCATCCAGGTGGAGAAGCATCCAAATGCCTAACAGGTGAGCCCACTTGCCCAGCTGAGCTCAGGCCGAAGCACACTGCCTGAAACTGGCACACCTTGCCCTGAAAAAAACCCTTCGATATTTCCTTGAATTTGGATGAATTGGTACATGGAAGTATGCATCCATCATGTCCACCTGATACCATCAATCTCCTTGCTGAATTGCAGCTAAACTGAACAACCAGACTCTGGTGAGGCGAGTCAGGAGAGAACAAAATGGTTCAACTTGAGACATCCAGTACTAATTCCATCCTCCTGGAGAAGCTTTAGTAACAGAAACAGGAGATTGTAGACCCAGGCGATGAGTCATGACTATTTCACAGTTCCTTTTAGCCATGATCTGGAACTTTTCCTTGTTGTCAAATATGAGGAGAAACTCTAAGAGGAGAACTGGCTTGAGGAGGCTGGAAAGAGAAAGGAATGCTGTATAGCTCCTTCATACCTCCAACACCCAAGATCTGCCTCAGATCTATCGACCCAGACAAACAACCTCCCTCTTACTGGGACTGAGACGATGCATCATTTCTTAACATGAGCTGTATTTTTCTAGGATGTATTGTCCTTCCTGAAGCAGAAAGGCTGGCTTGAGGGGGCACCAATGACTTCTGCGCGTGGCCACAATTTGTGAAGCCTGGAAACTTTGCATTAACTGTAGAAGAGACTGTTGCAGGCACCAATAACTTACCCATTTGCCCTGGGGGGGAGCATGAAACTTTGTGTTAACTGTTGTCAAGGTTGTGTATGCCTAAATGTTAGAGAAAGCACAACAAGGATCTGGGTTCCATCTTCTCAACCTCTTGTACTATCGTACCTAGTGCTGAGGCTTCTAGTCAAGACTGTAAGGGGTTGATGAGCAATAAAAGTCAGCTTTCTGAGTTGAAGAGACAAGGGGAGCAAAAGGGACCACATTGCAAAGGCATGCAGAGACTCCCAAGGGGAGTCTGAAACTGCTCTATCTAAGCAGCCCAAAATCCACCAAATCATTTTCCCAAGTGTTGTTTCTCTTGAGGAAGAATGGTAAAGATCTCTCTTGCTATACTACAGCTGCTATAGTCATTTCACAGTAAGAGACATTATTTCCATGCTGTGGAAAGCCGAGGTGACAAAAAACTCAGACTCCACAGGAGTGGCCACAATCTTACCTGGGAAAACAGCTCTTTTTATTTGGGTCCAGCAGCAAGAAAGAATTGAAGTCTTTTAATGCAAGGCGGAGTTAAATCCGGCAACTGTCTAGTATCATAAGACATCGCTCTCCTCTTTCTCATAAAGAGGGCAGGAAAAGAGGAAGAACTTTTTTAAGAGGAAACTCTCTGCCGGAGCAATTTAGCCACTGTGTCAAACCTGCTCAGTGACAATTTAGCCAGTTTTGGAAACAGAAGGGGATCTGCCTTAGATTCCACCCTAGTAGTCCTAAGGGACGTCGAATTTTGACTACTGGTTCCTCAAAGATATCAGGAAATTTGCTAGCACAGACCTTAATCAGACTCTATAAACCTGACAATACTACATACTCTTCCTTGGTTTCAGAATCAATTTTGTGAGCCTCAGGCTCATTTCAGGGAAATTCTGGGGAAGCAGAGGTGGCAGCAGCAGAACCCCCCGCCTCCCTGAGATGAAAGGAATTTCAATTCCTCTAAAGAGGACTTGAAATTTTGGGGCAAAAACCTATTCCATACCAGAGGAATGGTTGGCTCCGCTTTGTGCCATGGTGTCTGGTGCCAAAGAATCATCTGCACAGGAAACAAAAGCCTCCTGACCATTAACACTATCTTGTGCTGACACCAAAATAGCAGGAGGCAAATTTGACCTAAAAAAACTGACAAATTTTTAAAGTAATTTATTTTTTTCCTAACTATACAAACCTGAGGTCTTTACATAAGGAATACGCTTCAGAGTAGCTGGACACGGCCGTTTAACTTTTAAACAAGGTGGCTGGGTAGTTAACTATCGGGGGTCGTGTGGGAGTCCCGCCCACCCGGCCAGTAAGCATTCACTTTGCCTTTCAACCCAGGTGTCAGACTGAGGGGTGGCATGAGGTGAGCATATAACTGTAAAGACCTCAGGTTTGTATAGTTAGGAAAAATACAAATTACTGTAAAAATTGTGTAATTTGTTCTACACATTATACAAACCATCAGTCTTTACATGGAAGACTTACTTCTTGGTGGGAGGAATCTGAGGAAGCTTCTGGACTGACTGGTAAAGCACTGCCTCAGGACTTCCTCCTGGTTATGTAAGATCAAGGAAGAGACCTGCATCTGACATATGAATGGAGTATAGAACAGTGTTTTAGAAACTGTCACACTTCTGGGCCTTTTCGAATGAATGGGTATAAAAGCAACATTACTTGAAAAGGGCTTTGATGAATCTTTTGCAGAGAGAGGGTCGGGACTGCATATCTAACTAAAATTATAGAAAATAGAATGGAATTCAACGAAAGTTACCTGCATTGATGCCAGTTCCAACAAGTGATGTCCTGACCTACCTCTGCCAGCAGGAGAGGATGAAGGAGAAAGGAGGGGAGTCCAGTCACTCACACACGTACTCTCTCCTTCACAACAGAACACCTTAGGCAGGATGCTGCCTGTCCTCTCAGAGGAGCCAGGTAAGCTACACAACTTGTTGAGCGGCCACCAAAGGACCCAAGGAAAACATGTCCAGGACTTGTGGGCAACATCCTGAAGGTAGAGAGGGAGGGTGAAGGTGGTCTGGCGACCACACCTGCCCCCTCAGTATCTGGAGGAACTACTGATTTTTTTCCTGAATCGAGGGATGGAGCGGGTGCCTGACTTAGATGGGTCCTGCTCAGAGCAGCACTAGGATTCTCCTAAACAAAGCAGAGTACACTTTTTGATCAGTCGTAAGCCAGAAAAAGATGGTGTTCTTGTACATCTTTTTCTTGGTTGAGCCAATACTAACAAAGAGTTGTTGAAACTCAATGTCGCATCTTCTTTAGATAGTATCTGCAATACTCTAATAGGACAGAGTAGTATCTCGTTTGGATCGTTAGGCAACAAAGCCCGGGGGTTACTAATGGACTCGAATCAGGTGTCAGGGACTGAGCCTTTGCTACGAAATCTGGGATGAAATCGAACATAACTGATCCCCATCTCCCTGAATGTTTCACACTGAAAGAAAGACCATGCAGTTCGCACTCCCTTCATCAATGCCAGGGCAAACAAGATGGTCTTGAGAGTCAGATCCCTGTCTGAAGACTCATAGAGGCTCATACAGCGCACGAGTCAGGCTCCTCAAAATGAGAGTCACGTCAGGGACCAATGGGTTCTGAATCTTCGTTACAAAATCTGAGACGAAGTCGAGCGTAGCTGATCCCCATCCCCTCGAGTGTTTAATGTTGAAGTCAAGTCAGTGAAGTTCACCTACTCTCTTCGTCAATGCCAGGGCAAGCAGAAAGATGGTCTTGAGGGTCAGATCCCTGCCTGACAACTCTCGTATAGACTCATATGGTGCACGAGTCAGGCTCCTCAAAAGTAGAGGCATGTCCCACTCAGGGGGCCTGAGGTCCCTGGAATGGCAAGACCTTTCGAAGCTTCTTATCAGCAGCAAAATCTCCAGTGAAGAGGAGATATCTACTCCCTTCAAGCGCAATACTAGGCCCAGGGCGGCCCTATAACCTTTCTCAGCTGAGGAGAGAGGCTTCTCTCAGTGAAGAAAGACCAGAAGTCCGCGACCTGTTGAATAAATAGTAGCTCCGACCAGAGAGACCGTCACTCTGACACCAACCACAGAAGACACCCAATTTCCCTGGTATACAGCAAACCTCTGCTGTATTCACGGGCTGCGTCACTAGCCCCATCCCCTCTGCGAATAGCTAAAATCCACGACTACTTGAAACCTCTAAAAGCATTTTAGAACTGCCTATTTTGAGAGTTTAAACACAAAAACCCTAAAAATGCTTATACCTGAATATTTTAATAGTTTTATCACAAAAGTGCATTTAGTCATGAAAATATGAAAGTACAGTAATTAGTGAGATGTTTCTCAGTGAAAATACACGCGAATGGGAGAATTTTCCACAAATAATAGGTAGATACGTTCCAGATCATCCAGAATCGTGAGTCCACGAGATATACTGCTGTAGAGTACTGTCTGAGGTATCCAGCCATTTCTGTTGCTGAGGCGAGAAAAGCCTCTTGCTCACATGAGATGCTAGTTAGTCTCAGCTGTGAAGACAGGGAATGCACTGCCTGATGGAACCGTTCTACATGCCGGGGGAATCTCTTGGTGCCTCAGAAAGTAGAGGCTAGCAAGTTGGGATACCAATCGGCATGTGGCCACTTGGGAGCCACCAGGGTCATCCTGAGATTCGGGTGATCAACACCTGTTGATCACCCTGTGAAGCGGACAAAACAGAGGGAAGGCGTAAGCATCGGAGGTTCTCCCATGGACATTGAAATCACGTCCTTTGCAGCAGCCCATGGGTCTGGCATGATGGAGCAGAAGACTCTGAACCTCCTGTTGTGCCGGGTGGCAAACAGGTCAATGGAAGGAAGCTCCCACAACTCAAACAACCTCTGCGATTTCATGTGAAGGGACCATTCTGTCCCTACCACTTGATCCTGGCAGCTGAGCATGCCTGTCATTACATTCCTCTTGCCTGGAATGTATCTGGCTGACAGCTCTACTGAGTGAGCTCATGCCCACTCGTGCCCCTGCATTGTCAACTAAGAAGCGCAAAGGACACACGAGGCCCCTTTGCTTGTTGACATATGCCACTGCTGTGGTGCTGTCATCATCAAGACCACTGGGTGTTCCATCACCTCGATCCTGAAACTCTTGGATGGCCATGACAGCCACCTTGAGTTCCAGGATATTGATGAGAAGGTGCTTGTCATCCTCAGTTTCACACACCCAAAAACCAGCAACTCCTCCAGGTGTGCGCCCCATTCCCTAACTCAATCGCCTGAGAACAGGAGCATGTCAGGAGGGGGAGTATGCAGACACTCCTATTACAACAATGTTCCTGTCGATATCCACAGTCCTAGTCCTGTCTCATTTCCTCCAAGAGAGGAAATGGGAAAGGACTGTGGATCTAGGGCCAAAGACAAGAACTCCTTCCATTCTCCACTGGAGAGAACAAGGTGAAGTCTGCTCCTGTCAAGACAGGAATAGCTGCGCTGCCATCCTGAACATGCTGATGAGAGTCCGAGGGGAAGACTCTTGCTGCTACCATATCTATAAGCACATGTCCAGGTACTTATCCTCTGCTTTGGGGATGAAATCGACTTCTCAAGATTTACTACGACCCTAGGATATGGAAAAACTCGAGAAGTTGATCCTGTCCTGGAACAACTGCAGCAGCAGGAGCTCGCCAGGATGAACTCCAACCGCTGAGATACCTCAACAGATGTATCCCCATGTGAATGGACCCAAGCTGACACAAGGGTGAACACTGAACACCAGAACGGTTGAGAACCCAAAGCAGAGTACCTAATTGGAGTAATGCTTCTCTGAGGATAAAGCATAGGTACTTGTGAGAGGCTGGATGGGTATTTGAAAATAATTATCCTTCAAGTCCACTGTAAGCATGAAGTCATTCTCCTGATGGGAAGCAAGACCGGCCGGTGTGTCATTTCCCATTGTGGGACCAAGTCTAAGCGAATGAATCGGTTCCAAGGGGAGAGGTTTATGACCGATCTCCAACCCTGAGGCTTCTCTACGAGAAGATGCAGCTAAAGCCTGGGGACCCGATCCGACACGACTTCCACAGCACCTTTCTTCAGCCTCTTCACCTCCTCGAGGGCGAGATCCTTCTGTGATCCGGGAACATACATTAGGAGATGACTGGGTTGTTGGTGAAGGCCGGAGACTCAAGGGGAGTAGATAGCCCTCCCAGGACATCCTCTACCCAGGACTTGGTCATGTCGCTGCCATGTTGCCCCAATGGCTCGACAGGCAAGCCCCCAACACCAATCACCCAGCAGCTGGAGGGGAATGCTGCTCTGTAGTTCTCCCTTCTTCTTCTTACCTTCGCCCCTTTATCAACTGGAAGAGGGTTGAAAGAAGACAGCTGTGCCTTCTTAGCAGAAGTGGAAGAAGGCTGTGTTCCCTTGAGCCCCTTTGAAATCTGGGCCTTCAGACCAAGTGCCTAACTCGACCTGAGGGTCAAGCCGCCAGTGGCATGCTTAGACCAGGAGGTCTTTGCCTGCCGCATGCCCCTTGTCTACCACACAGCATCTACCAAATCTCCGGGGGCGTAGAGGCAGAACCAGCAACAGTCCATTCCTGGGGTCAGAGTCTACTCGGGTCCTACAGACCCAGAGATCTGATTCAGGGACAGCATCCTTCTCTTTACCACCAGGCTCGCCCACAGGTTTTCCTTCTGAGTGGCCAGGTAGAAATAGCCCCTACCTCAGACTGGCTCAATCTCCCAAAGATGGAGTCCCTCCAGGTGATCAATCCGAGGAGGCGCAACCTTGGAAACTGTAAGCTGCTGCAGGAAAGACCTAGGCCTAAGATGAACCAGGTCTGGGTTGACCTGTTTAGTTGGCAATGAACCCCTTCGAGGCACTATGCAGAAATGCCCTCTTGTCGAAGCAGAGGAAGGGGAACTAGCTTCTCCAAATGGTTTGAAAGAAGCGAATTATCCCGCCCAGAGACTAGATCATTCACTTGTTCGAGCACCCCTTTGGAAAGTGCGGAACATGGCAGCCCCACCGAGGGGCAATGGATGATGCAAAAAAGAGGCCATGGTCCCCTCCCTGAGATCGTTGTGCTGACGAATCTGCACAATGATCTCTGAAAAGGTTTTATGTATCTTGGGGGTGTCACAGTCATGGGGAAGAGGACCCTTGAGTCTTTCCAGGGTGCAGTCCTCCCAATCCACTCTCCCTGCAGGAGTGAGAACCTCAGCAGACCCTTGGATCCTTCCCTCAGCCATTTAGAAGTATCTATCAAGTCAGTCCAAGAACAAAAGACGGAGTCCTCTCAGTGGTCTAATCCGAGGAGGCGGCAACCTTGGAAACTATGAAGCACCACAGATCAACCAGGAGACTGCCTGGAGTCAAAACAGCACTAGTTTCCAGGTTGCTGCCTCTGCTGTGAGAGAGGGGAGCCCTTCTGCAGTAAGCTGCTGCAGTGAAAGACCTAGGCCTAGATGAACCAGGTCTGGGTTGGCCTGTTTAGTTGGCAATGAACCCTCGGGGGCATGCAGAAATGCTTCTGTCAGCAGAGGAGAAGGAACTAGCTTCTCAAATGGTTTGAAAGAAGCGATTATCCCGCCAGAGACTAGATCATTCACTTTGTTCGAAGGCACCCCTTTGGAAAGTCTGAACATGGCAGCCCAATCGAGGGCAATGGATGATGCAAAAAGAGGCCATGGTTCCTGAGATCACAGTTGACGAATCTGCACAATGATCTCTGAAAAGGCTTTTATGTATCTTGGGGTGTCAACAAGTCATGGGAAGAGGACCCTTGAGTCTTTCCAGGGTGCAGTCCTCCCAATCCACTCTCCCTGCAGGAGTGAGAACCTCAGCAGACCCCTTGGATCCTTCCTCAGCCATTTAGAAGTACGATCAAGTCAGTCCAAGAACCAAAGACGGAGTCCTCTCCAGGGGTGATCGAATCCGAGGAGGCGGCAACCTTGGAAACTATGAAGGACCACAGATCCAACCAGAGACTGCCTGGAGAGTCAAAACAGTAACACTCCCAGGTTTTCTGCCTCTCTTGCTGTGAGAGGAGACCCTTCTGCAGTAAGCTGCTGCAGTGAAAGACCTAGGCCTAGATGAACCAGGTCTGTTACCTGTTTAGTTGGCAATGAACCCTTCGAGGGCATGCAGAAATGGGTTTCTTGTGAAGTGAGAGGAAGGGGAACTAGCTTCTCCAAATGTTTTGAAAGTAGCTTAAATTATCCCGCCCAGAGACTAGATCATTCACTTGTTTCGGAGCACCCCTTTGGAAATCTCACGGAACATGGCAGTCCTGAGGGGCAATGGATGATGCAAAAAGAGGCCATGGTCCCCTCCTGAGATCGCAGTACTGACAATCTGCACAATGATCTCTGAAAAGGTTTTATGTATCTTGGGGTGTCACAGTCATGGAAGAGACCCTGAGTCTTTCCAGGTGCAGTCCTCCCAATCCACTCTCCCTGCAGGAGGAGAACCTCAGCAGACCCCTTGGATCCTTCCCCAGCCATTTAGAAAGTACGATCAAGTCAGTCAGAACCAAAGCTAGAGTCCTCTCAGGGGGTGATCCGATCGAGGCAGCAACCTGGAAACTGTGAAGGACCACAGATCCAACCAGGAGACTGCCTGGAGAGTCAAAACAGCACTAGTTTCCAGGTTTGCTGCCTCTTGCTGTGAGAGGGAGACCCCTTCTGCAGTAAGCTGCTGCAGTGAAAGACCTAGGCCTAGATGAACCAGGTCTGGGTTGACCTGTTTAGTTGGCAATGAACCCTTCGAGGGCATGCAGAAATGCTTCTGTCGAAGCAGAGGAAGGGGAACTAGCTTCTCCAAATGGTTTGAAAGAAGCGAATTATCCCGCCCAGAGACTAGATCATTCACTTGTTCGAGCACCCCTTTGGAAAGTGCGGAACATGGCAGCCCCACCGAGGGGCAATGGATGATGCAAAAAAGAGGCCATGGTCCCTCCCTGAGATCATTGTGCTGACGAATCTGCTGTGATCTCTGAAAGCTTTATGTATCTTGGGGTGTCACAGTCATAGGGAAGAGGACCCTTGAGTCTTTCCAGGGTGCAGTCCTCCCAATCCACTCTCCCTGCAGGAGTGAGAACCTCAGCAGACCCCTTGGATCCTTCCTCAGCCATTTAGAAGTACGATCAAGTCAGTCCAAGAACCAAATCCAGGGTGTAGGTCTTCATGGTAGAACTCCGATGGGAAAAAGCGTTCTCATCAAGTCCTCCTGTCTGACTCACACCTTCCAGTGTAACCCCAGGAGGTTGAAGGGATAGGTGAGGGGGACTGAGCACTCCTTCCTGTTGTCCTAGAAGTACCCGCAGGAGAGGAAAGCCGTGGGAGGTTGCCAACCCTCGGTGACGATGGCAGCACAGTTGTACAAGAGCGCCTACACCGTGCAGAGGCGCTGTCCCGAGGAGAGCTTAGAGGTTCACATGAATGTACTCAAACGCTCTCCTCCGGTGAGCGGGGTCGATCATGTGAATGTGAACGTGGGCTGGCCAGTCAAGTGATTGGGCACTGCCGGGCATGAACTTATGCTGTCCTCACGACATGCCCCAGTCTTCTTCAGGGCCGAAGCCTCCTGGCAAGAAGACTGCAAAGGGACCCCCCTCACCGCACCTCCAGGTGCTCACACTCTCAAGTCTGAAGCACTGGGCCTGGGAACCCTGTCCAGTACTCAAAGAAGTACCAGGGAGTGATGAAGCATCTGCATGCTTTGACACTTTCTCTTGTTCGTGCCTAACCAGACCAGGGAGAGGATTCTCCAGTGCTGGTTTGGGGTATTGGGTTCCAGGGGAAACCGAGTACTTGAAGTGATTCGACCTTGTTGAGCATTTGAAGATCCCCTAATCTCGTCTCATACAGAACAATCAACAGGAGTTGTCTCTACTGAAGTGTCTGAAGAGGCAGGGAAGAGGCAGACAGAGTACAGTTGGAAGTGGACTTCCAGAAATGGTTCCGAGTGTGCGAGCCTTGGGTGCTCGCGTCTGCGAGGCTCCTGAGACACAAGACCCCAGAGGCACACAAAACAGTTCCTGAGTCCAAAGACCGGGGAGAGCCAACGAGATCACTGCTTCCCTGTGAGAGGAAGTAGCCCCTTAGAAGTTCCATGGTGGCCCTTCTTAGAGGGGGAAAAGCAGTCTTCTTCTTCAGCTGGCAAGCCTCAGAAGAAGGGGGAGACAACACCAAGACGAAGCCTAAGACAAAGACTAAGGCGACGATGTGACAACACCTTACGACTCCTCTTCCTCAATTTCTTCTTCAACATCTTCAGGATGGCGGTCAGCAACTGGTCTCCCATACAGAGTAGCAGGAACAGCAAGAAACAAAGGAGCAGCCAGAGCAGTTGGGGCAGCAGGGCAGCCAGAGCAACAAAACAGTAGGCGGGAGAGTCACAGGTAACCCAGGCAGGAGCATGGACAGCAGTTTGTTCTACCCACCGGGGTTGCCAGAGTTGGGAAAATGGGTTGACAACGATGTGGGGACCTTGCAGAACGCTGTCATAGTCACTGTGGTCGGGTAGTAGTGACAGAGGTGTGAGTCGACAAGTAACTCAGGAGTTCATGAAGCCCCTTCAAGTGCACCAAGAAACCTTGCAACGAGTGGGGACAACCCAGAGCCCCAATGGCCCAAGTCTCTGGGAGCTCGTCCGCTGACCTGGAAAAGACAAAGTCGGGTAGGAGACTCCTCTCGCTCCGAGGGAAAAGCTTCTTCCTCGGAGCGAGCGGGGACCCGAGCCAAGGTCATCCTGGTTGCCCCCCACTCCCACCCCTCACCAGTCTTCACCTGACGAAGCAAGTGAGGACAAAGAGGAAGAAACGAAGAAGAAGAAGGGTTGGCAACCAAAGGCATAGCTGGCTTTGGAAGCCCTCTTTTGTACTGCCTCCTGCCAGTAATCTTCACCCACTGTACAGGCGACCAGGAACAACACTCATTACAAGTTGATTCAGGACTACAGTCATGCCCCCTGCAACTAGTGCAGAGGACGTGAGGGTCAACATCAACGGGCGAGCAGAAGTGGGTGCAACCCTTGTCATCAACACCAGGACACACACCCTGGGTAACAGCCTTCCACACAGGTTTAGATGATTCGTTGGTTTGCATATTAACAAATGATCACACACAACATGAAAACAGATGATAATTCAAACAAAACAAGAAAGATCCAACTGGGAAAGAAGTAAAACAGCGATCAGGACAGAGAGATAGGAAACACATCTGCATAATACGGTGGCTGACAGCAAATTGGATTGTTTACATCTGAGCAGGAGGGACTCCCGCCTACCAGACAGTAGTTAACTGCCTAACCACCTTGTATGAAAGTTTAACAGCCATTCCAACTTCGCTGAAAGTAATTCCTTATGTAAAGGACTGATGGTTGTGTAGGAACAATTGAAAATTAAAGCATTTATTGAAGTACAGTTTTAATAATCTTACCAGCAAAATTACAATTCTTTAAAGTAAATATGATATTTTATGATAAAATAAAGTTTTGTACATACTTACCGGCAGATATATACTTAGCTATAGTCTCCCAGCGTTCCGACAAATTCAAATTTAGTGGCACACGCGACAGGTAGGTCAGGTGATCTACCATACCCGCTGGGTGGGCGGGAATAGGAACCATTCCGTTTTCTAATCAGATTTTCTCTTCCACCTGTCTCCTGAGGGGAGGCTGGGAGGAGCCATATCGTATATATCTGCCGGGTAAGTATGTACAAAACTTTATTTTATCATAAAAAATATCATTTTTGTACATGCAACTTACCCGTCAGATATATACTTAGCTGATTGGCACCCTTGGAGGAGGGCAAGAGACAGCTAAAAACTAAAAATGGAAACAACATATGTTGTAGGAATAAACAAAAACCATGGTTCTTACCTGATTGGGCAGAAGACTTCATGGATACTGTCTATGAGTCTGCATGCCTCAAGAGCTTCAGCGAGAAGTGACCTAAGACTGACAGCCCTTCTGGATCATATCAATGGAAAGACCCCTACATGACAGAGCCTGTTATGGATCGTGTCAATGGGAGATTAACCCACTTACAAGACAGAGCCCTCTACCTGAATCATATCAATGGGGCTATCCCTCTTACATGACAGAGCTAGGGTAATAAAACTACAAGGAGCTAACAAACCAAACCGACCACCTGACCAAGCCTAACCTTGTTAGTGATACTGAGATGAAAAAAGAGAGAGTACCCTCCAACACTCTCTTTCAGCCGACCATAAAAAACACAACAAACAATTAAAAATAACACTAGCTTAAATAGGATTAGCTTCAGCTCCTTGACCCAGCACCGAATCCTGGCGGATACGTAAGCTCCTAGAGAGAAGCACTTCTCATATGTCACACCTAACATCTCTCAAATAATGAGAAGCAAACACTGAGTTACATCTCCAGTATGTAGAGTCCACAATAGACTGGAGGGACCAAGACTTGTGGAAAGCCAGAGAAGTAGCTATGGCTCTCACTTCATGAGCATTAACTCTTAGGAGCTGAAAATGTTCGTCTTTGCATGAAAGATGAGCCTCTTTGATAATATCCTTAATGAAGAAAGCCTGGGCATTCTTGAAATTGCTCTTGAAGGATCCCCTGACCGAGCACCAAAGACTTTCGGTGTTACCTCTGAGCTGTTTCTTTCTCCAAATAATATCTGAGACTTCTTACTGGACAGAGTGTGTGTCTAGCTCCTGTCCTGAAAGATCGGAGAGTCCTTTGACCTCAAAACTCCTAGGCCAAGGTTTTGAAGGGTTCGTTCTTTGCTAAGAAGAGAGGCTGAAAGGAGCAGATCGCAGAGTCCTTCTTAAAGCCTACAGAACCTTCCAAAGCCTGTATTCGCTCAATCTTTTAGCAGAAGCAAGAGCAAAAAGAAACAACGATTTTCTAGTTAAATCCCTGAAAGAGGCAGATCGAGGAGGCTCAAATTTCAGGACATTAGGAATTTTAGGACCACGTCCAAATTCCAGCTGGGAGGTCTAGGGGACTTATTTTTAGAAGTTTCAAAAGACCTTATAAGGTCATGAAGGTCTTTATTATCAGAGATGTTCAGACCTCTGTGTCTAAAGACTGATGACAGCATGCTTCTATACCCCTTTATGGTGGAAACCGAGTTACACTGCTCCCTTAGGTAAAGAAGAAATCCGCTATTTCCATTACAGAGGTACTGAAGAGGACACTTTCTCAGATCGACACCATCTCCAAAGACTTCCCACTTCGACTGGTAGAGGCGCAAAGGTAGAAGATCTTCTGGCTCTGCGATAGCCCAGAGCCTTGCGCGAAAATCCCTTCGCTCTAACCAGTCCTTCGACAGTCTGAAGGCAGTTAGGTTTAGAGCGGGAAGGTTCTTGTGATATCTGTCGAAGTGGGGCTGTTTGAAGATCGCTCCTGAGAGGGAGGCGACCTGGGCAAGTCTATCATCCATTCCAGTACCTCTGTGAACCAGTCCGAGAAGGCCAAAAGGGAGCGATCAGGTGAGCTTGGTGCCCTTTTGAAGAAATGAACTTTCTTATTACTTCCCCTAGAATCTTGAACGGGAAAAGCGAGCCGTCTAGACCGTCCCAATTTAGGAGAAGGCCGTCTATTGCTACTGCTCTGGGGTCCGAGATCAGGGAGCAGTAGTTCTCAACCTCTTGTTCCAGTGGGTGGCGAAGAGGGTCTATGAGGTCTCCCCACAGGAACCACAGCCTTTCGCAAACCTCCTGATGAAGAGACCATTCTGTAGGAAGAACCTGGTCCTTCCTGCTGAGCAGATCTGCTCTCACATTTCTTTCTCCTGAACAAATCTGGTGAGGAGACGATGTTTCTCTCCCCCGCCCATAACAGAAGGTTCCTTGCTGCAATGTACAGGGAGAAGGAATCGTCCTCCTTGCTTCCTGATATAAGCCAGGGCTGTGGTGTTGTCGGAATTGATCAGAACTACTGATCCCTTGACCAGAAGTTAAAGCGGGCAAGAGCCAGATGAATGGCTACTAGCTCTTTCTTGTTGATGTGCCAGGACCTCTGATCTGTGTCCCAGGTGCCTAACACTTCTTCCCGAGCCCAGTGCTCCCCAGCCCGACTCGACGCGTCTGAGAACAACACTAGGCGAGGGCTCGGAGGTTGCAGAGGAATTCCTAGACCCAGCTTCTGGGGGTCTAACCACCAACGGAGATGTTCCTTGACTTGACAAGAGAAGATCTGGAAGGAATCTGACAACTCCTGGGACTTCCGATCCCAAGATTTTCCAGGAAGAACTGAAGAGGTCTAGGTGAAGCCTTCCCAGAGAAACGAACTGTTCCAGCGAGGAAATGGTCCCCAGCAGACTCATCCATTCCCTCGCCGAACAACTGTCTTTCTCTAGAAAGTCTGTCACCTTTGAAGGCAGCGTTCCTTCTTTCCAGGGAGGGAAACATTTCGAAAACCCCGAGAATCCATCTGAATCCCCAGGTAGACAATTTCCTGCTGAGGAATCATCTGAGACTTCTCGAGGTTCACAAGAAGTCCTAGAGACTGTACCAGTTTAACGTGCGAGAAAGGTCCTCCAGACAACGGATTTTTCGAATTGGCCCGAATTAGCCAGTCGTCGAGATACAAAGGAAATCCTCTCCCTCCAAGTGCAACCAGTGAGCTACATTCCTGAGAATGGTCGTGAACACTTGGGGAGCTGTGGAAAGTCCGAAGCACAGAGCCCTGAACTGAAAAGTTCTTCGTCTACCATGAACCTCAGGAACTTCCTGGAGGAGGGATGGATGGGAACGTGAAGTAAGCATCCTGAAGGTCAGGGACACCATCCAATCTCCTTGATGAAGAGGCGACAGAACTGAAGGCGTCGTTTCCATAGAGAACTTCTTCTTTATGAGCGAGTTCAGGGAGCTCACGTCCAAGACCGGTCTCCACCCCCGAAGATTTTGGCATAGAAAAAGACCGTTGTAAAAACCCGGGAGTGAAGATCTTGCACTGGTTCTGGCAGCCTTTGAAGCATTTGTTCGGCGGCTAGCAGAAGGGCTTGCCTCTGCACAGGATCCTTGTATCTCGCCCGATAACTCCCTCGGAGTTGTTGTCAAGGGGAGGCTTTGAGTTGAAGGGAATGAGGTAACCCTTCCTCAAAACAGAGAGAGGACCATTCGTCCGCCCCCTTCTGTGCCCAGGCCGGCGAAATCAGAAGTCTGGCACCTACTGGAGTCTGGAGGACTTGCTTTTTCACTTGACTTCCTGGAAGGGGAGTCCTGAAGGTCTAGATTTTCTTTCAGGTCTCACGCTCCTGATAGACCTGGATACCCGAAAGGGCTCCTGAAAGGGGGCTTCTCCTTCTTAGCAAGAGGGCAGTAGGTCTCATCCTCTTTGAAGACTGAGCCAGTAGATCCTGAGAAGCTTTCTCAGACAAAAGAACGCAGAGACCTCCTTCACAGTCTCTTGGAAAAGATGGCTAGATAAAGGGCGTACAAGAGGAAGACCTCTGGGTAGGAGAGACCGATTTGGAGAGGAAAGCACTGAATACTGATCTCTTCTTAAGCAGGCCAGTGCCGAACAGGAAGCGATCTCCATCGAGCCGTCCTTAACAGCTTTGTCCAAACAAGACAACACACTGCTGAGGTCCTCCATACTGACTGAGATCCTCTTCAAGACTTCTCTTGGCTAAGGCCCCTAGAGACCAGTCCATGAAGTTGAACACTTCAGCACGGAAAAGGCCCTTGAGGAAATGGTCCACTCGCATAAGTCCCAAGAAGCCTTGGCCGAATTGAGGGAGAGTCTTCTGGAAGAATCCACAAGAAGAAAATCAGAGCCAGCAGAAGAGGGAGAGCTAACCCCCATCGGCTCCCTGGTTTCGTACCACATACCCGCTCTTCCCGAAAGCCTGGAGGAGGCAAGGGAGAAGACAGTCTTGCCGGCATCTTTCTTTGAAGAGAGCCACTCTCCAATCCTTAAGAGCTTTCTTCATGGAGATCGAAGGGACGCATCTTGACTAAAGAGGAAGACTTTGAGGCCTTGGTGCTCAAGAGCATGGAGCCCGGAGAAGGAGGAGAAGCAGGCTTGAGGAATCTCCATACTCCTGAACCAGAAGAGCTGTCAACCTCTTGTAATCTGAAATGGTGATATCTTTAGGGATTGACCTCGTCACTCGATAACACTTCCAGGTCTGCAGGAGGAGGAGAATCTAGCAGCAGAAGGGCATTTGCCATAAGAAGAACGCCTGGAAGGGGAGGAGCCTTTGTCCACTGGAGACCGAGATCCGGAGAGCGCCTGCAAGATGACTGGCGCCTACCAGTAAGAAGAAGCTCGAACTGAAGAGGAGCCTTTGCAGGAGAGGGGGATGAAGAAGGAGGCTGGAGAAGAGCTTCTACGAGGAGAGGAACGAGAAGAGCGTTTGACTTTGGAGAAAGTTTCCAACAGGAGAAGATCACGGCGCGGCGCCTCTGTGAGAGGCGCTATCGGACGAAGAGAGCCGAGGGAGGCACCCTACCAGGAGAAGGTGCCTAACAGGGAGGAGGCCGCGAGGAGGGCGCCTACCAGGAGAGGAGGCGCCTGGACGGAGAGGAGCGCCTGCAGAGGAGGCGCCTACCAGGGAGGAGGGCCTGGAAGGAGAGAGCCTGCTGCTGGAGCTGTGCTTAACAGGAAGAATCGCATTCAAAGAAGACGATTTGCTGGGAGAAGAGTGTCTCTTGGAGGACTTGATCGGAAGAGAGGTATCCTTCCGACAGAGGAGCTCTTTGATAAAGAGCCAGCAAGAGCAGCGAGTTGAGCCTGGAGGCCTACCAGGATCTGTTTGGTGGACTCCTGAACACCAGAAGAAGAGGAGGAGATCTCACGAGTTCTCTTCTTGAAACAGGAGAACCTTCAGGAGCGCTCAGGGCTGGAGGTCATCGTCTCCTCTAGGAGCCTTCCAAGTCCTCTTCAAAGGGCGCGACACCTCAGCCGAACTCAACCACGTTTGGGAGAAGAAGAAGAGAAGATGAGAAACACTTCTTTAAGATCCCCTTTTCTGGCGAAAGGCAGCCTGGGGCGCGTCAACAGGCGCTGCGAAGGACGCCTGACCGTTCAAGGGAGCTCTTCATCCCCCTTGTTGGCTGTCGACATTCCTCCTCCACTGGGTCTGGGAGTTTGGAAGAGGAAAAGGCCTAGGAGCAATCAGGGCGGTCATGCGCCCCTCCACTACACTGGGGACACTACACACATCACTATCACTTCACTTTTTTTTTCCTCCAAGGGATGAGAGGCATCTGCAACTGCATCTTGGGGATCGAAAAGCCTTCATTGCAGCCATCTCGAGTGGAAATCCACAGGTTGACCGAAGGGAGAAGGAGCTGAAACAACTGGAGTGACAGGAGAATCTGGAAGAGTGTTAGGAAAATCTACCTCTTTGGAAAGAGACCTGACTTGAGCTTCTAGAAGAAGCCTTCCTAACTCTGTCCTTCTCCAACTTGATGGACATGAGTTCAAAGCCTTCCATTCCAGTTCAGTGAAGACTCTAGCATTCAACACACGATGTTCTCAACAGAGCAATCATTCCCCCTACACCTTAACATGAAGTATGAGGATCTACCGAAAGGACAGAGTCTCTTACAATCAGACCTAAACACAGAACTAAACACCGAGCAATACTCTGATCAGACATTCTTTAGAAAAACCAAAGCCAAAATCAAAAACAGTCCACAAGCGTATGCCAAGCCAAAGATCAATACGTCACCAAAGGTCAGTCAAAATAATCCTCAGCAAGCGAAAAATGAAAGTCTAAGCAGAAGGAACCAACAACAGATGTTGCGGAACCAGCGACAGAGAAAATCTGACATGAAATGGAATGGTTCCTATTCCCGCCACCCAGCGGGTATGGTAGATCACCTGACCTAAGCGTGAATGGAAATTTGAATTTCTGAGCGGGAACGTCGGAGACTATAGCTAAGTATATATCTGACGTGTTAAGTTGCATACAAATGTATTTTCCTAACTATACAAACCTGAGGTCCTTTCATTGGAATTACTTTACAGTGGAACTGCAAACTGGCTCCCAGGCTCCCCAGATCTCAACACCCTGATGGCAGATGAGATTGAAGAAAGGACATTGCTTTCAGCATTTTCTTCCTAACACCCTCCAGCTAAATTAAAATGGACCCAGGTAGTGCATTAATCTTTGTCGAACCTTAAATAATGCAAGGACAATCCCCTGGACGACAGAGGTTGTACAATTGGGGAGAAAGGGATAATTGTTAAAGAAGATTATGAGCTCTTATCTCGTGGGTTTTTTTAAAAGATGAGAAAGTCTTAATTCACTATGGAGATGCTTTCAGAAACCTCAGAAAAATGCCCAGGCATTCTTAAGGGTCTAGAGGGATATTTCACAAAACACAAAGTTTCTTCATATAACACAAGATACATAAAAGAGCCCAACTGGACTAGTTCTTTCTTCAGAGCGGACCCACTATCTCAGACAAGTTCTTGACCATAAAAGAACGGGCCGTGGATTCAGTGGCGATTTTCTTAGCCAGAAAGGGAAGGAATGAGCAAACTGCCTCCCTGAGGAAAACCCTATGTTTCTGTCTAGCATGGATTTCACTGGAAAGCGGTGGAAGGACAGAAAAGAGTCTTCTATTTAGTGTAAGAGGGCTTTAGGACAGCAAAGGTTTTTCTTTAGACTTTGTGATTGTCAAAGGACTTGATCCAGGTCAGACAAATCCTGTGGTTAAATAAAGTCCATTCCTTTATGGCAGAAAACTCAGCTAAGCATAGCTCTGTATCCTTTAATGGTAGAGGTAGAAAGTCCTTTAGTGGAGCATAGGTAGGAGAAGTCTGCTATTTCTGCTACAAGGTCTTCAGAAGAGGAGAGCGTTATTTTGACGAACCAGGAATGAAGATGGATCATTTTACCTGGTAGAAATTATCTAGAAGACTCTTCTACACTTCTCAACTCGTCTGCAGCGCTCTTGAAAAGTCCTTCTTGAACCTAAAGTTTGTCCTGTTAAGGCCAGAGCTGAGTTTTTAGTGGATGCGATGCAAAAGAAGTTGTTTTCAAGGGATTTTTAAGTCCAGGAACCATTCTCTTGGAGAAAGATCATGGATGAGCTTTAATGGGACAGAATTTGTTATGACTCGCCTCACTAGAACCCAGAATGGGGGAGAAATGAACGGGTCTTTATTTAATCCTGATGGATGGTTGCCCAGCCAAGGATCTGGAACTGGTAGGCAGAGAAGTCGGTGATTTCATGACTAAATTTGTCATTAGTTTCCCCAGAGCTTCCACAGATTAGGGGTCTAATGTCCATTCTGAAAGAGGATCTGTCTTTGTGACTCCAATTAGTCTAGTGATGTCTTCCCAGAAAAAACGCATTTTGAGTTTGATTCTGCAGCAGCAAGAAGAATGATAAATAGGGAGTGATTTTAGCCTTGTTTTTGATGTGCGATGGTGGTCGTGTTGTCTGAATATGACTGTCCTAATTGAATTTCACTGAAGCACTGTAGGCCCAGAAATATCGCCTGTTATTTCCTATGCTGAGTGTCCCACTAGGGGTTCCTGACAAAAATTAGAAGAGCCTAGGTTCGCTGCATCTGAAAGAACTCTGGGCTGGGGTAAAAGATCCTCCCTTGATTTCCGTTGAGAAGTTGAGAAGTCCAGGCTTTCTCCTGTTCCAGCTGGCTCTGAGAAGAACTTAGCCTCAGGTGAAGAGGTGTGAGTATGTTGTTCCATGGATGAGAGGGTACCTAAATTACTCAGGGCAAACTGTCTGATGGGTTTTTGAACATGGGAAATTCCGACTGTCTAGGGGACACCTTTCTATTCTCTTCAGGAAAATAGAAAAAGCCAGAATTGATCGTCATCCTAAAATAGAGAATCTGTTTTAGGACTTAGTGATGCAATTCTGGAGCTAAAGGAAAGAGTCATGATTTGAAACTCCGTAATGATTGGCTCAGGAGCAGGAATGAAAGCAGCCAGTCATCTAAACAGATCTTTATCCCCACAGAAGCCACTGGAGCCAACACTCTGGGGAACACTTGTGGGGCATTGAGGCCTGGAGCAAATCCCAGGGGATTGAATATCCTCTAAGCTGGGTAGCCTCTTTCTGAACAAGGACTTTTAGCAAGAAGGCAGCAAATCTGCTGAGCCTGACAGTAGCCTTAAATTCGCAGGCTTGTAGACAGAGGAGCAATTCAAAGAGGAATGAGAGTGGCCCTCCTTCAGGACAGACTCTATCCAAGATTTCTGCCCCTTTTGAAGCGTTCCCAAGATGGAAAGGAGCCGTGCTCCTATCTATCCTAGTTTTCATTTCTTAAGTAAGACTTTGAAAGAGACTTCTTGATGACACTGTGGGGTGTCTGATTCTTGTCTAACATCTAGACTGCTCCAATGGAAGTAGGTTGCGGAGGCGATCTGGGAGGGGGCTAAAGAAAATGCGTCTTAGATTATGAGCAGGTCCTGAGTGTTCTTTTTCTGCAGGTCAGAGCGATGTTCAGTACTGAGCCTCTGGAAAAGATGCCATCTTGTCAAGGGGAGAATGAATCTCCAGTAAAGAGCACCAGCTCTCCCTCTTCTTAAGAATACATTACAGACAGCTAACTCACGTACTATCAGAAGCCTCTGTCAATACAGGAACGAGTATTAGAAAGGTTGGAGAATCTGTTGGAATACAAAGTAGCACTCTAAGTTCTTGAGTTGGCTGGTGTTAAGCTCATGAGTGGAACCTAAAAATAAGAAGGTGATAAGTTCGTGGCCAAGAACATAATTTTACACTTCCTCCACCTTCTCAGCTCAGAGGAATCAAAGGCAAGCTTGAGCTTGGATAAGTTGCTAGCAGGATTGTCAACAGTGCCATGCGCCGATGAATGTGCATCTTAAAAGAGAAACTCTTCCTCAGATTGAAGGAGAAAGATAAGTCGCTTACTGAGCTGTAGAGCCTTCTGCTGCAAGAGAATATTACGTTGCTCTCAAGCCTAGTCAACTGGAGGAGGAACAATATCCAGATGGCAACTGTAGTGGAGGGCAGCAATGGGTGCCATGGGGGGTGCTGTATAAATGCATCTAACTTGTCGAGAACAGGCGAGGTAATTCGATGGCACTGTGGAGATGGAAAGCCAGAGTTTTATTGAAAAGGCACCAATGGGCGCTGTGGAGTTTGAGCCAACTTGTTGCAATGGCGCGGTGGGCGCTCAATTTTGGAAATGGGAGTTTGGCGTAGCCGACACTGGTGCTAGTGCAGTATGGTTAAAAGGAGAAGTGAGTGCGTAACTTGATGCAGTAGCTCCTTTATTAGAGCGATGAGCGTCTCCAATGAGTTAAGCCAATTCCCCGAATCGTTCAGAAGATTGTTCGGGGTATACCAGTGACTAATTGAATCCTTGCCCTTCTTACAAGGCAGGGGAAGAAATCTCAAACTCCACTGAGCACTTTGCGGGCGTGAAAGCAACACATGTGGGGAGAATCGGGCTGGAGGGTACAGTGAGCACTCACTTGGGTCCCAAACGGTTGGTTGATCTGGTATTCATCAACATGATCACCTTGGGGCAGACCCCAAGGGACCTATGGAGGCCACTTGTATGACTCCTCCCAGGCGCTGAGGGTATGACAGGACCTTGTCCTAAGAGAAATGCAGGCGGGCGAACCCTCCTTGCCACTTAATTGCAGTGGGCACCCCTGTAGCGCTCTGACTCACCTTCCAGACTGAACTGAGGGCAACTGCTCAGGGGCAGACTGTGAAAGGATAGGCTGCCAGTTTGCCTCCTCCCAGGTTTGGGACCTTTGGCCCCAGGAGAATCAGATGCCAAACAGCCACCTCCTCCACTACCACTGCGCTTGATGGGTAACTCCTATTTTATTTTTCACGACAAAGCTAATTTAGCGAATGATTACAATCAATTCAAATAGTGGTGATTTTCGACTCCAGACGATGGTGTTAGGGTGAACAGGAAATGGTTCCACAAATGGAGAGATGGAATGGGATTGGAAGAAATTACAGAGCAATTGCATGACTTAGTGGATGAATCCTGGCTTTATTAGATTCCTTGGCAATAGCTTTCATCTTCCTATCTCTAGCTAGTTTCTGAGATGTGCATCTAAAGTCTTCCACTTCTCAGTATCCCAGTAATTACACTCCAACAACGTAAATCTACTGAACATGTTTGTCCCCCCACAGAACACAAACAGTGTGGAACATAAGATTCTCAGTTAGCCTAGTATTGCAGCTTTGCTGCAATACCTAAGTTAGCACTGCTAGGGTCAGACATCCTAGAAAGTCTAGTACAAGTCAAAAACAGGCAAGAGTCATCAATCAATAATCAAAATTCACTTTATTTAATTATGCTATGCAAAATTAAATACTTCACCAACTGAAGATAAGTCAAACAACCAGCAAAGTATAAATTCAAAATTCAACTACTGCCAACCACAGTCCTTCAACCACAGTGTATGGCAGAAACAAATTGAAGCTCTTTGCTATGTTGTACCTTCTCTTACACCTGAAAGTGGGATGGGCATGTCGCCATAACCATAACAAACTAGCGGGACCATTTTCAAAATTTTGAGCTGCAGGTTAAAGAAACTAATAGCTATGTAATTACTGGGTAGAGACACTTATATTAAAATACAATTTACTTTTAAAAATGTCTTTCTGACACAACATACAAACCATCATCCTTTACATTAGGAAGACTCACTGGTTGGAGGATCCACCTTTGGAGTCTCTTGAACTGACTGCAGAGTTCTGACAGAGCTATTTGAGATGGTCGAAAGAGCATTGTCATGCCCTCTAACATATTGTTGGGTTGGAGTGTAGAATTGAATGGTTCAAATGTCAGATATCTGGACCTTTAATGCAGCATAACTTGGAAAAAAAAAATCTGAGCAGAGGCAGTAAGCGAAACCTGAAATAGGGTTTCCCTGAACTGCCAAGAGTCTCCTTCCTCCACTTTGCTGGAGGACAAGGGGCAGAATCAACTTCTATGATTCTAGAAGAAAAATAGAACAGGTGCTCAAGTATGTCTCTTACCACATTAGACCCAGATCCAGCAAGTGTCAGAATTCTCTGTGAAAAGGGGAGGAGGAGGAGAGGACAAAGGGAGGAGGAGGATAGGAGGCCAGTCACTCTAGGGATCCTTCTCCTTCCAGAGACCAACACATTAGGCAAGATGCTACTCATCCTCTTGAAGGAGCTGGGTAAGAAAACACTTGTTGAGCAACCACAGGACCAGGAAAAAGAGGTTGGGCCTGTGGGGCACATAAGGTATGAAGACAAGAATGTGGTCTATGAGACCATGAAAGGTTTCAGACTGACAGAAATTTCTGGAATGGAAGGGATGGACCAAGCATGTTAATCGAATGCTCTCCGTTTGGATTATACAGGTATTATCTGCCAGCTGAATTAAGACGTCCTTTGGGTCTTTGAAGCCAAGAGAAAATGTGTCCTTAGACACTTCTTCCTTGGGAGAGAAGTACTAGAAAAATGTAGATCCAGGTTAGGAATATTTATGAAAGAACCACAAAGATCAAACAGGACAAAGTAACGATGATCTGGAGGAGGGAACAAGAAGGACTCAAACCTGACAATAGATGCAGATGGACTCGGAGTCCTCTACTACATCTGAGAAGGAGTCAAGGTACAATTCCCTTCACCTGTTGGTCCAACTTCTATGCCAAGACTCCGAGATGAAGATGGTCCTAAGAGGGAACATCTCTGTTTAATCAGCGTGCACAGCCACGGGACATGAACCCTAAAAGAGAGTCAGGATAACACCCATGGAATAGATCCCTGGGACTGGCAAGATTTGAAGCTTCATCAGTAAAGCCGAACTCTGAGGATAAAATGAAACTTCAGATCACTCTCTCTCTCGCTAGGGCCATCGTTCTTCACAACTCTCCTAGCAGCCCTCGGGGAGAAAGCATGAATGACTTAAAGCGACTCTGAAATGAAAAGGTCAACAACACCAACCAGTGAAAGCGGATTCAGTCCATGGAACAGTGTTCAAGAGGACTTCAAGAGATATCCAGCTAGAGTCATAGATCAAACTTACGAGGAGGTTAGGTTCCAGAACCCTCATAGGCGAATTTTCAGTAAGTTAATTTTCAGTAAGTTTGGTACGAGTCTCTAAAAAGCAACAATTTTAAAGTAAATTGTATTTTCCTAACTATACAAACTTAAGGTCCTTTACATTAGGAATACTTTCAGGAGTAGGCTGGAAACGGCGTTAAACTCTTGAGCAAGGTGGTTAGGCAGTACCTACCGCCAGGTAGGCGGGGATACCCGCCTGCCCCGGATGTAAACATTCCAGTTTGCCTTTCGGCCCAGGTACAGATTGAGGGTGGCATGAGGTGGGCATAATGCAATGTAAAAGGACCTTAGGTTTGTATAGTTAGGAAAATACAATTTACTTTAAAATTGTTATTTGTTCGACACGATATACAAACCGTCGGTCCTTACATTAGGAAGACTCACTTATTGGAGGAGGAATCTGAGTCTCTCTGAGTCTGACTGGAACTGACTGGTCGAAAGAGCGAGGAAGGGAAAAAACTGCCTCTGACATAGATCGGGTTGTAAAAACTGCAAGATCAAATGTCAGATACTGGACCCTTTGCATGAGTGAGGAAACGTAAGTTCATGCAAATAGGCTGGAAGGATTTAGAGTCGGATGGCAGTAAGGCAAATACAAGATTGGGTTGTCTTATTGTCAGCCTCTCCTTCCTCCCCTTGCAAGAGGAAGGAGAGGAATTGCTTCTATGATTCTATATCGAAAAATAGAATGGGTGCTCGATGTTATGCTAGTCTTACTGCCTCGAGTCGCCAGCTCCAGCAGCTATTGTTGAGTCCTATTCTCATCCCTGGGAAGAGAGTTGGAGGACGGGGAAGGAGGAGGAAGAGAGGCCAGTCACTCTCAGAATCCATTCTCCTCATCAGAACCAACACCTTAGGCAAGATGCAATCCTGTCCTCTTGAAGGAGCTGGAAGACAACACAACTTGTTGAGCAGCCACCACAGAGCCAAGGAAAAAAGGGTCCAAGGGCCTGTGGGCAAGATCCCGGAGGAGAAGACAGAGGTGAAGTGTGGCCTAAGTTGGGACCACATCTTCAGCCTCCAGACCAACAGAATATTCTTCCGGGATCAGGGATGGACCAAGCCATCGACTTTGTGAGCTCTCGGGTGGAAGGTACGGTATCGTTGTCATCAGCTGCCAAGTACCTCCTTTGATCGCTTCACAAAGTCAGGAGGGAAGATGTGTCCTTAGACACTTCTTCCTTGGGAGAGACAGTACTGGCGAAACGTTTGACATCCAGGTTAGGAATGTCAAAGCCTTTCGGAAAGTACCACAGCTCCTAATAGGACAAAGTAACGAATGATCTGGATCATTGATACAAAAGTCCAAGGAGGAGGGAACAAGAAGGACTCGAACCCAACAGTAGATGCCAATGGATTTGGAGTCCACCTACGACATCCGAAGAAGGATGATCCCCACCCTGTTCTTCCATCTTCTCGCCAAGGCCAGGGTAAGATGAGAGATGGTCCTAAGAGGGCATATCTCTATCCGGCGACTCTCGTAGGGGTGAGTGCAGAAGCACGGACAGGAACCCTAAACGAGAGTCACATGCCACCCAGGAAACATTCCTGGGACAGATGACTGAAGAAGCTTCGTCCATAGCTAACTCTCGACTGAGGAGACAAGGCTACTTCAGATAAAGACTAGTTGCAAGGGCCTACATTCTTCACAAATGAAAGGGAGAGAAGCCCTCGGTGGAGAAAGGCGAGGAAGTCAAGACTTGACAAGCGACTCTGGCCCGGAAGAAGTTCCAACAACGATACCACCAGCTAAGACGGATCCAGTCCTGGGACAGTGTTGCAGAGGACTTCAAGGGATATCCAGCTATATCCGTTGCTGCTCAGGAGAAAGCCTGTGCTTGCAAGGAAAGCTGGAAAAGTCTCCCAGTCCTGAACACACAGGGATGCACTGCCTCAAGAACCGCTTCTTGTGTAGCTGCTATAGGAGGATGGGTCAAGCGGAATTCTTCTTGATGCCTCGGCAATCAGGTCGGATGAAGGAAGTCTTCCAGTATTTGTCTGTAACAAAGGGTGAGCAATGTTTGCAGAACCCTAGCGAAACAGACAAATATGGAGAAAAAATGATATCGAGTTTTCACCAAAAAAGACAGCATGCCTCACCAGAGCGGCCCTGGTCTGGTATGAAGAGCGAGAAAACACTACCGACTTGTGTGCAGGGAGGCAACAGAAGGGACGGTAGGGATTTCTCAGTCGAGCAGTCTCTGCATGAATCTTCGTGAAGAAAGAGTGAGCAGCATGTTCCATCCCGATCACTCAAACCTGAGGCCAGGCTTGTATACCAGTACACCCCCACCAGGAATGCATCTGGTTAATTGAGCTGTCAAGTGTGCAATAGAAAAACACCCGAGTACCTGCAGATGTCGAGATGAAACAGGAGGAAAACACAATTGCCTCTTGTTTATGACAAAAGTCACTACTGTGGTTTTATTGTTCAATGAAAACAGTGAGTGCCATAAAACTCATCCTGGATTCTCAGACGGCCAAAAGGCTGCCCTGACCCCAGGACAGTGATGAGGAAGGTACTAATCATCTTGGTCACACAAATTCAAGACAGGGTCTTTACCAGTGTGTGCCTATTCTCAACCTGTGAATCTGTGAGTAGACACAAGATGTGAGGGGAATATGCAAGCATATTCAGGTTCCTTAAATCAAGCATTAGCCTAACTCTTTCCTCATACATCGAGAGGAAAGAAGGGCGGAAAAGGAAGCAGACTTCCATTTTCCACCATGGGAAGCTTCTGCAAGATGACAGGGAACTGAGACAATTAGCTCTAGCCGGGCTGGCATTTCCCGAATCGGAGCACACAGGAGGAGGCGGGATGGAAGTTCGATGGAAAGAATTGCCAAGACCTAAGGGGAAATAGATACTTCTCCTGAAGGAATCCATTCCCAGGTCTCGGCAATGTTGCTGCCAGTTCAGAGACTTGATAAGCATCATTTGTCCAGGCATCAGCAGTTGCAATCTTCTTCTGAGGCCTAGGACTTCTTAGCAAGGAGTTGAGGTGGGGCTGGCTTGAACTCAAGGTCGAGTTGAGATGACTAAGACCCAAAATTTTGCCATTGTCCAAAGGACAAGCAGTGCCCTAGTACGAACTTTGATTACCATGTATCTGGCAAATCTCTGAAAGAGAAAGGCAGAACCAAGTAAAGGTTCGTTCCCATGGGTCAAGCCAACTCGGGACTTACGAAACTGGGGATCGAATTGGGACAAAGTCCTCTTCTTAGCACCAGAATTGCCCAAAAAACTGTGGTCGGCAAGACCCTCCAGGCAAGAAGAATTCATATTCTGTCAAGGCAGGGGTGGAAGCTTGGTCTCAACCTGAATTAACTCCTTCGAAGAAAAGAATTCATCAGGTCGAGAACGCTCTCGGAAGCCAAGACCACGCCAGTCCACGACACTCTCAGTCCCTCGGGAACTGCAAGGGTTTCGAGTGATGAAGGTTATTCATTGGGGAGCCGCAGTCCTGTCCCGGGGATCCTTGCATCGATTCGTCGGCGCAAAGTTCTCCGAAAACACAGAGGCGATCGCAACTTGAAGAGGAAGACCCTAACTGTTTCCGAAGCGTGAAAACTCCTGTACCTTTCCCCTTAGAGGGAGACCTTGACAGATCCCATGAAACCCTCCTTGGCTACCTGGTTATACTACAAGAGATTCCGGGGACCAACACCCAAAGCACGACAGGCAGCCGAACCGAAAGAATTTTGTCGGAGCTCTCTCTGTCCGCCTCGCTCCTGCCGGAACAACCGAGAGGAGAAGAGAACAGGTGAGGAGAAAGAGTAGCCTACCTGTCCTGCCAGAATGATAAGCAGGAGAGGCGGACCGTGAGCAATAATCAACTGAAGGGTGATTACTGCCACACGGGGAGAAGAGCACCTATGCCGTGGCAAAGCGCTTTTCCTGGGAAGAGCAAAAAGTTCACTCAAACATAGCCATGAAGCCAAATCGGAAAAAACCGAGTAGGGCGAGGCCGAACCGATCACGCGAACGCGCTCCAGCTGGTTGGTATGCGGCGGACTGGGAGGCAGGATGGGGCGAGCTGAGCGAGCCAAGCCAGTCGTGTGCAACCGGAGCGAGCCAGTCTGGATCATGAACGTCGTGATCCAGCTGGTTGGCAAGGCAGAGTCTGGGAGGCAGGCTGGCAGAGCCAGACTCATAATAACTGGGCCAGTCTGGCAAGCTGTGAACAATTGAGCCAGTCTCTAAACTCTTCGGGGCCGAAACCGAGGCCAAGGCCCTCGAAAGAAGCGTTCATAGGCGGATTCGTCTGTCTGCTGATCTTGCATGCTCCAGTTTCCCAAACTTCGAGAAACAAGAAACGAAGCCCCGAGGCCCTCGAGAAGCTGGCGTTCAGAAGAGACACCTGGCGTCGCGGTCTGTTACCTGGTGCATGCTCAAACCCAAAGTTCTCGGACAGACACCTGGGTGCCGGCCAAGCAACACAAGCAGCTGGCAAACCAGACACCTCGTGTCTACCTGGGCGTCGGCACCCAGACACCTGGGTGTCTCGGCAGCCAGACACCTGGGTGTCCGCCCCGGCAACCAGACACCTGGGTGTCCGGCAACCAGACACTGGGTTCTCTCATCCTGTCTCTCGTCAGGAGGGCTCGTGATTCATAGAATTCGAGCTATCCACGAGACTCCCAAAAATCGGGAGCGGCTGCTTTGTTACCTAAGATCGAAAGAGCCAAGCACAGAACCAGTCTTAGATGCAGACTTCCAAGACTGGCAACAGGAATGGCCTCGAGAGGCCGTGCTGTGCCCCCAAACGCAAGATCCCACAGGAGAATGTAGATCAGTTCCTGCCGAGGGCGGAAGAGCTAACGAGAAACTTGTCTCCGGAAGAGAGTCAGTCTCTTAGAAGTCCCAGGACTCCCAAAGGGAATCTCTTCCCTGCTTCTTCTGATGTTCAAACCGACAGGATCGAGACACCAGGCTGGGACCCCAACCGAGCACTGGCAAACACTCGGGGAGCGCTTGCGGTGCTGGCAGGAAGAGCCGAGACACCTGGGTGCCTCGGCCCTTTCTCTTGCACTGCTCCCGAACTGGGCCGAGGAAAATCTCTCCAGACCAGATCGGGATACTCAATATTCCACAGAATCTTGAGCACTAAGAGCGGCTCGTGAACAAGCGCCCAAAGCAGCCCCCGTCTTAGAGGTGGAACCTCTAGGACTGGGAACGGGATCGCAAACTGAGGTCTTGCGCCCGGCGCTTCCAAAAACACAAAACCCACGGCTATGCAAATCGGTTCCCTAACCCAAAGGTCGGGAAGAGCCAACGAGAGACCCACTGCCTCCTCGGAAGGAGGCAGTCCCTAGATGTCCAAGGGCATCAAAGGGAAGAAGCAGCCTTCCTCTCCTTCAGCCGACGGAGGTCTGTCCGATTCTTGGGACCCCCCTGGACCTCAGGAGAGGACGGGAAGACGCAGCAGAAGACGAAATCGAAGATAAGATGAAGAAGACGGCGGCTACTTCCACAGGACAGCTTCCTTCACCTCCACTCCGACATCTTCTGCAGGATGGTGGACCGAAAACATCGTAACCTCCAGGGTAGTCCGGCAGGAACACAACGGACGCGGCCAGGACACCAGCACCAAGAGAAGCTGCAGGCATGATCAGGACAGCCAATGCAGGAGCTACGGCAGCAGTTCGAAGGCAGGAACTGCAACGGCCAGGAACATCACCTCAACAGGGCGACTTCCTTCATCTTCACGGCATCTTCTACAGGATGCGGACTTTGTAACCTCCCTGGGGCAGCTGGCAGGAACACAACGGAAGCGGCCCGGGCGACCGCCAGGAGAAGCGGCAGGCATGATCAGGACAGCGATGCAGGAGCTCGGCAGAGGTTAGGGGAGGGCAGGAGCTATTGCAAGCGGCCAGAACGCGTCACTTCCACAAGGCGACTTCCTTCCCTTCACGCCGTCTTCTACAGGATGGCAGACTTAACTTGGGAGGGCAGCTGGCAGGAACACAACGGAAGTGGCCCCAGGCACGACCACTAGGAGAAGAAGCAGGCACAATCAGGACATTCGATGCAGGAGCTCGTTAGCTGTTCAGAAGGCAGGAGCTAATGCAACGGACAAATGTCACTTGAAAATCACCAGCAGCAACAGGAGCGATCAGGCGGCTCGGCAGGGAGACCAGGAAGAGCAGCCCAGAGACTGTCGTCGAGTTGACAAGAGCATAACACAGGGAACAGCAGGAGCAGATACACCACAGATATGCAGGAGGCATTGCAGCAGAATAAATGAAAACCAGCAATGACAGATATCGATACAAATTGACGGGAACAGAGCCAGAGCGATCCCGACGTGGAAATATGTCATCTAACCAGGTATTGTGGTTGATCCCAAAGCAACATTGAATGAATGTCGGGACTGCTTCATGCAAGATATCTTGATATATGATATATCCAGCCAACTACTGCTGTCTCCGCGATGCTCACTGTCAACCTGAAATAAAAACAAAGATGATTAGTAGAGGAGACTCCTCTTGCTACAGGGGAACAGCCCACGCAGCTGGAGGAGGTACTCTACAAGAGTTGCGCTCGCTCCTCCCCCGTCCTGGTCTTCACCCGGCAGTGAGCGAAGAGGCGAAGGAGAGATCTACTAAAGGGAAGAACCTACGGAAAGAGAAAAAGGACAGAGGAAGCCACCAAGGGCGCCGTGGAAGCGGAACTATCAGCGACGCCCGCAACCTCCCACCCAGCCTGTAATTCTCAAGCGCATCAGGCGAGACAAACACTCAGCATAAAGAGGAAGAAATTAGTGATGCCCTTATACACGGAGGGGAGGAAGTCCAAGAAGGGAACGAACTCTTACGTCCAGATGAATGGGAAGTGAAGATATTACATCCCAAACTAATCTCCGAAGTACAGGGGCGCCTTCAGTGTTCACGAAAAGGCTGCTGAAGAGAAGCATTACCACTCGGTTATGCTACTCCAGCTACACCCTTGGCCGTCAAACCCAGACACAGGCAGGCAGGCTTACACAAGGTTATCACAAATCGTAGGAGTTTGTGTTAATAAATATCAAACACACGTATATATAAACAAAAATACAGAAAGATCCCACCGGGATAATAAGAGCTTAACGACAGTCAGGCAGAGAGAAAAACCACACGCCAGCAACGCATGACGGCCGAAAGCAAACCGGAATGTTACATCTGGGCAGGCGGGTATCCCCGCTACCTGGCGTAAGTTACTGCCTAACCACCTTGTTCAAGAGTTTAACGGCCATTTCCAGCCTAAGCTGAAAGTAATTCCAAATGTAAAGGACCAACGGTTTGTATATCGTGTCGGAACAATCAGCTGTTTAGCTACCTAATTATTTAAATACCTAGCACTCTAGCGTCCGGAAAATTCGCTAGACTTCCCCGTCCACAGCCTGATTGCCGCCAGCGTTTACTACTGATGTAAAGGAAACTTTTGGCAGATTTAATACAGGAAATGGGCAGTTTGTTTCCACAAGTGACTCAGAAAATATTTAGACAGCGTCACTCATCTACTTTTAAAGTGTTTTAAGTAAAAACTTTGAGTGTTATGGCCAGTAAGTTAGCACTGAGCACAGATACACCTTAATGAACCTGTTTAATTGGAAATATGCCATTATTTCGTAATTTAGGAGAAAGCAGTTACTTTGATAGGAGCGTACAGTTCTCAGCGTGCTGTGTGTAGAGGGCACAAGTCTCACTGATGCTGATGGGGTCGCATTCAAATGCATTTTCTGGAAGTGTTCAGAGCACAGGGGAATTGAGCAATGTGTCATGGCCCGATCATTTACCCTTGGCTAATTTCGCTATATAACTTGGTAATGGCAATTTTAGACACTAAATATAAAAATATTGTGAAATACAAGGATAGGCCTGTAGTGCGTAATGCTGTCGTGTAGCCATTACGGTAGGAAGCTAACCTGGCCCTACTAACATACCTTTGCCCACGATTCAAAAACATTTATTCTCTTGAAATACCATAAAAATAAGGCCTAAACATCAATCATATTACAAATTATATAGAAGTAATACAAAATAATGGAAATAATTAACGTAAATAACAGCCTACACAATGTAAACAAACATCTCCCGCTAAGCAAGGGTCCGGGATCATCCAGGCGGTGATGTAAACAAGTGCATTTAGGCAATTTATCCCTGAATTTCGTGAGATATATACGAACCTGAAGAGTAAAACTGGATACTCGTCGATTGCCAATTAGATTTCGTGGTGAAATTCGCATAGGAAATGAAGCTAGAGACTACTAACGCTGATGATTATGTTGCAGCGTTTCGTCAACAACGGCGCTATACTTCCTCTTCTTCTTCTTGATGTTGTGTTACAGGAATTTACGCTTTTTAGAATAATCCTCTTTAGTTCCTTTATTTTAATAAATATTATGTAAGTTTAATCACTTAGATTTGACTTAAAATGACAATGTAAATGAAAAACCAGAGACAGGTAAGTATATTGGACTACTTACAGAAGCATAACAATTTGCAAGTAAATAGATCCCTTGCATGACGCAATCTTCTAACAAGGCTAAACAATGCAAACACAAATCAGAAATCTGTGAAAATAAGATGAAAATAGGACTAAATATTATCCTGATGTTTGTATATATAAATGATAAGCTCAGTGACGTGAGCAATGTATGTTTTTATCTAACTTCTGTCTACCTTGGCCCTTGGGCAAGGGATGGGAGTGCTGGAGGAGAAAAAAATACACAAGTTGGGCGTGTTCCGACATGCAAGTTCTAACCTGAATGATTCACGAAGAGGGATAACTTAAAGGGGGTGCAGACATCATTATTACTGTCAGTAAAAATACTGACAATATTCTATTGGTGTGATCTACTGTTAGTACACCGAACACACGTCCATTATTGAATACTGATTGGAGGCGTCAGTAATTCAGTGCACCAGCGTTGAATGGTTGTGCCGTGGGCTTTCAAGTGACATGAGAAACAAGAGAAAAGCATCCATTGCAATTATTATGGCTCTTTGGCTTCAGAAAAGACGTAAACGTAGAAGTGGGTCAAAGACTGGATTGGTAAGCGTAATATTTTTTACGCATTTAAACCTTTTGAATGAAATCAAGAAAACCGATATGAATGGTTTTCAAAGTTATTTCCGGATGGATGAAAAGACCTACAATAAACTTTTGGAGATGGTAAGGCCATACATAACTACAAAAGACACTGTTATGAGGGAGAGCATCTCAGCAAATGAAAGACTGTCCATTACTCTCTGCTATTTAGCAACAGGAGAATCATTTTCCCGGCTGCGTTATTCCGGCGTAATGGGAAAATCTGCAGTCAGTGGAATTGTGCAGGAAACCTGTGAAGCCATCATTACTGCTCTCAAGGATTACATCAAGGTAACTATAAATAGGGTTATAATTTTAGCTTATGGTAATTTTTTTTTTTTTATTTGACAAAGATGTCTTACATTACATTATCAATATATATGCTTGTGGTTGAAACTGATGGAAGTATTGAGTCAAAGGGTCCATTTGTGTAATGGAATGGTTCAATGAGTCACCATCATCATGACTAGTGCTAGCGCTAGTGCTTGCTGTGACATAGGACGAGATGCTGGTAAAATGTCTACATTACGTCATTCATTCATCTTCATTGAATTTCTGGTCAACCCCATTTCTGCTTCAAATAAGATGTCATGTCATTAATATATTTCTCAGCCAGTAATTTCTGATCTTGCGGCAGATTCGTTACTTTGCTAGCCCAAACTTGTGCAGTATTTAGGTTACTGCTATCATCTTTTTGAAGATAATTACAGGCTAAGTTCGGAAGGTCATCTGATTTGTACTTAATTTTCTCTTCTTGGGTTTGTGGCATTCAGTCATCAATGTTCGCACCAGAATTTTGTCCGTCATCCGACAGATTGTCATCCAGCTACTGTGACATTTCATAATTTATGTTAGCATGTACACTCAGGAATGATGATGATGATGATGATGATGCTGATGATGGTGATAATATAAATAATGATGTGAATACTACTACTACTACTACACTACTACTACTACTACTAATATAATAATATAATAATAATAATAATAATAATAATAATAATAATAATATTTAAAATTTAAAAATTTTATCAACTAATGATATATCCGATACAAAATACCATATATATATATATATATATATATATATATATATATATATATATATATATATATATATATATATATATATATGTTACAGTCAACATGCGTAATCAGTCATTACGCGTAATGACTGAAATTTCAGTCATGGTGGAGTTCTGTATTGCACAAAGTTTGGGCAAAAGCTAAGGCATTCTGAACTGAATATTCCACCTCCATCAGCAATGGCAAGTACCAGTAATAAGTTTCCCTATGAGTTCGTAGCCGATGATGCATTTGCATTAGACAGTCATTTAATGAAACCTATGGCCACTGTCATTTTTTAACAAATAATCAGCGCACATTCAATTATCGATTGTCCGAGCTCGGCGTGTAGCTGAAAATTCTTTTGGAATGCTTGTAAGCAGGTCTGAAGTATTCAAAGAGCAATTAATCTGTCACCACAGAAAGTTTCAACTATTACATTAGCATGCTGTTATTTACATAATTATTTGATTAAAGAGATTGGACATGTGTGTATTACTCTTCTCAAGGGTATGGACCATGACAATACAGGTAAAATCGTGGAAGGTCCTGACCCCGACCCCGACCTACAAGCTGATTGTCTCGTGGAACTGCAAGGACATAACGCATCAATAATCCATCAAGAGATGCAAAATGTATCAGAGATGCCTTTTGTTCATACTTTTGCAATGAAGACAAATTCAATGCCAAAATATGTTTGTAGGTTAAATTTGATATCAATGCAATTATCTGGCGATTACAAGCAGTGGTAGTTTTGCATCACAAGAATAAGAATCTGCTAAAAGTGTCTGTATCACTTTGTAGCCAACTAATTTCCTTTTTCTCACTTTTAATGTCATCGTACAACTAATTTTAATCCACTGGCTGTGTTTTGTCAATAAGACAAGTTTGGTAGTATGGGTTCACGTGCGTAGTAATATTTAGTATTACTATTCAAAAGGTTACTGTATATTTGCAGCATACACACACACACACACACACACACACACACACACACATATATATATATATATATATATATATATATATATATATATATATATATATATATATATTAAAATCTAAATCATTAAAATACTTTAACTTATATTTATAGCAAATGTAGCCAATTCATTGTTATGGAGTAAATGTAATTTCTAGCCTGCACAGGTTTCTCCAAATCTTTCAAGAATAAAAGCTCATAAAAAACCCATGAGGACGGTTAATATATGTCATCGGTGCTGGCACCACTCGTTTTAGAGTCGTTGATTTTTTTCTGCTTCCGAAAGTTGCTTCTCAATGTATCTATCTTCTTTTTTTACATCCTCTACAGTTGCGGCAGTTTTGATTGATTTATATACCTCCAATAACTTCTCATATGCAGCCAATTTCTTGTTCTTCATATGATCTTTTCTGAACATCCCATACTCTGGTTATCCTTGGAAAGCTGAAATAGAATCCCGAACGAGTAGTTTTCCTCTTGCTGGTCAGACATTGTACCTCTTCGATTCCTGATAATACTGACAATACTGACAGTCCAGTGAACAAACCATCATTAATTTAAGCCCCACCCACATACTGGAAAGCTGAAACTGGATTTCAAGGACCACCATTTTCAGGTACTGACACTAAGTCCATATGATGGACACAACCGACAGTGATAATGACGTTACAGGAAATGATATCAGTAATATTGATCGTCTGTTTAGCCCTTAAGTCCATATGATGGACACACCGACAGTAATAATAATGACAGTACAGGAAATGATGTCAGTAATATTGATCGTCTGTTTAGCCTTAAGTCCATATGATGGACACCGACAGTAATAATGATAGTACAGAAATACTATCAGTTATATTGATCGTCTGTTTAGCTTTAAGTCAATATGACGGACACATTGACAGTAATAATGACAGTACAGAAATGATGTCAGTAATATTGATCGTATGTTTAGCCCTTTTAGTGATGTCACGTTTAGGCGTTAGCAAGACAAATGTTATCACAATGGAACTCGTTATACGCTGATTTATGCATACATTTAAAAAGAGCACAAAAAGGTGCTAATCAGATTCAAAGATCACTGACCAAAGTAACCAATAAATGAAATAGAAGTTGAAAAAGAAAGGTGATCGTATAGCTGCGGATAAGACGATGAACCTCAACACTTTACCGTAAAACGGAATTACAAATACAGTAAAGTGAAAACAGATGTTAATTACGTATATCTTAGTTTAACTAGACCACTGAGCTGGCTGACAGCTTTGTCCTAGGGCTGGCCCAAAGCGATTGGAATTTATTTACGTAGCTAAGAACCAACTGGTTACCTAGAACAGAACCTACACCTTATTGTGGAATCGAACCACATTATGACGAGAAATGAATTTCTATCACCAGAAATAAATTCCTCTAATTCTTCATTGGCCGCTCTGAGAGTCGAACGCTGGGCCAAAGCGTGCTAGCTCCACCCTCCAGTGAAGAACCAACAGAAATTGATAAGAAGGCTCTACTGTCATCAGGTTTGTAAGTGTCATCACATTAACTGAGCTAAATTCTGGCTCTGTCATGATGAATATTTCAAAGAAATTTCCTCTGTGAGACCACCATATGTTGAAAATTTCATTGAGCAATATTTTGGAATAATTGATAATACTGAGCGTCGTTCGTTTGGGGTAAATAACTTTTATCTCAGGATGAGTCAGTCTTAATAATGACAAGTCTAGCTAAGCCTGGCTGAGTTCCTTTCACTGTGCCTGAACATTTTGTCACATAAAACGTCTGATCTTGCTAATTGTTCCATAATTTTTTCCTGACAAACTTGTATTGTAATTACCGCTTATCTGCAAGATCAGACTTTTCAAACGATCTGCCAAGAAAGGAACCTGCAGTGATAAATAGTATTTCAGCAGTGATCTCTTTGCCACCAGGAAATTTTGCATAAGTATAACCTAGATTTACGTCTAGATTCAGGAATTTATTCAGTAGGAATAACATAAATGAAAGTAAGTCATTATGTACTGTGCATGTGACATTTCAGGCAAGATGAATCAGTTCTAGAGAAGCAAGAAGGCTGTTTTTTTCAAGAAATAGGCCATCTCTCATATAAGAATATTGAACAAACATTCATGTGGAGTTTCATTAGTTGCAGTTCACAGAAAGCGCAGACAAATTTTGCTGTGCACTGTAACAAATACAGCACTCAGCCTACCTGCCTGATACCCTTTAGATCACAGGATCTCATTTGACTGGTGGCTATGCAGCGAGATAAAATATTTTTTCAGTTCTTTAGACATAAATTAGGACCTTCTGTACATAAGCTGGTGCACCGAAGAAGAAACCATGTAAACTGACTGAGGTTTGAGTTGGGACATTCGAGCACTAAAACAAATCTAGAGAATAGTTGATCATAGAGAGAACTAGAGTCTGTATTTAACAGAGAATGAGCAAAGTATGCCAAACTGTTGATGTTCCCCTCCTTAGGTGTATGAAATGGCGAAAGATTATGGGTGTTTTTCTTGATTCACTTGTTATAAGATCATGGTGACAGGGAATTTTGGGTTATTGCTTCAAGCCATCCCATTTTGCTGAAACAAGAAAGTAAATCAATGTGAAACATACGGTGGAGTGATACAAATGACATTTGAGAATGCCTACTTAACGAACGATTGTACTAAATCGGCCACTCTTCTTTTTCAAAAACAGAGTTTAACCCAAAAGTCGAAGTTTGCCCTACTGGTACAGTCTCCTCTGTCAGGCAAGTCACGGGATTGCTTATCTTCAATCAGGCCTGGTGCTCTTGCACCTTATTTGCACTCTGAGTAGTGAGTTGCATGCAAATGCAAAAAGTTGCATTGGTACAGTCCGAGTGTTATTCCTGCTGGCTGCGTCCAGGAATATTTGAAAGCAAAATAAGAGGGTAGGAAGATTTCCTAATGCTGAATGCCTGCATTCTGAATTATTGCTGAGGTATATTTGTCTCTCTCTCTCTTTCTCTCTTCTCTCTCTCTTCTCGAGAGAGAGAGAGAGAGAGAGAACTATTTTAGGCCTATTTATTCATGTAATAAAGAAACCAGATTTTCGTCAAACAAAAAAACAACCTATACTCGCGATTCAACCTAAAGATTCACTGTCTTATTCTTATAATTTTCTTATTCTTGGGCTTGAACAGCGAGATGTTTATTCCACTTATGTTCGGCGGATGCTCATTTATTCAAGGTGATACCAAGCACGATCAGCTCATGCAGCTGAGGTTATTCCCCAGTCCAAGAGAAACATGAAGCGACATTCTGATACAGATTACTCACTGACTCTAAATACTTTCTCTATCTGTCTAAGTTACATCAGAATGATCATCAGAGCCTCCAACGTCGCGTGACCCAAAGGACCTTTGTGAAATCCTGCCACTCGCGCCTTCCCTGTGATTTATTTCCCATAATGCTTCATCAGCTCTAGCCTTCCTTGCGTGAAGGCTCACTCCACGTAGGTCTGCTGTAGGTCTTCTCCAACTCTTCTGGTGCCCAAAGGAGGCTAGCTGATACTATCAAGAGCCATTCTCCCACCATCTGTTTAAAATTCACTAACTTTCATTTCAGTTTTTGTTACAATGAAAAACTCACATGCTATGCAATGCAGTATAGTTTATAATTTAAATCAGACTGACTTTTGCAAGTTATTTATCAATGGAGAATTCAGCTGCTTCGTACCTAGAACTGGACTTACTATTTATACTAGAAGATACGGTATTTTATCTCAAAACACAAACTTCTCATGCCCTTAATATCCATTGCTAGTATTTACTTGTATAGGGAATAAAAACTACCTTACATATGCTACACATATATCTCTCACTAGAGTATGAATATGGTAAATTATTGTCCAAAATTAATGTAGAAGAGAAAAGAATTATAGTGAAAACAGAGAAGATTCAATATTAATACAATTTGATATAATAATAATAATAATAAAAAATAATAGACTTTTTCTTAGAGTATGGTTCTCCTTTCTGTAAGATATTTTAGAATTTTCACGCACTGATAAACAGAACGAATTTTCTTTAATTTTTATGTGACATTTTTCCTTCCATTAGTAGGATTAGAAGTTTCAGGATATTATAGAAAAAGATTTACTAAAAATGAACATTTTGATATAAATATTTGAATACCACTAATTAGCCGAGGAAAATATGTTTACTAAAGCATAAAATCATAACATATAAGATTTAAAAATATGTATTAGAAAATCCTAGCATTAACGAAAGAAAAAGTTTACTAAAACATTAAACCACAAAAAATAAACCTTTAAGAATATTTAATTAGAGAGAGATTTTCCATAATTATTGAAATATGATTTATTTTTTTTTGGAAAATCTTTTTGACTTCTGTGTATATATGCATATGACATCGATAAGGCATTATCGCCCTGTGTTGCAAAAATACTAATGATCTAGAACGCATTACAGTGTTGAAGTAAACTAATCATCCTGATAATGAAACATTACGAAATGAAGGAGAATTAATCGTCCACAAAAGCTAGAAGTATCACGGCATTGCTGCTGCGATTATTACAGGCATATACTTATCTTCTGTTTCGTCTGGTTTTCAGTTGATAATGATACGTGATTGTGTCATCGCGATTTCGATAAATAAAGATATAAAACAAACTGATGCATAACTCGCCTATTAATCTTATCATCGTCCAAGTTTATTTTGCCAACTCTCAATGTTGATTTGTGGCATATACGTAAAATGAGTTAATTATATTTGTTACAAATGTAATTCACAGCGACAAACATCCTGCAATATTTAATCGCCTGACCTTCATAGCTAGTTTTTGTTTCACAACATTAGGGCAGGGCTGCTGCTGCTGCTGCAAACAGGGTGTCGTTTTCGTGGTAGCATCAGGTTTAATACTACTCAGTTCGGGCTAGAGCTTTATTTTGGCTGGAACTGAAGCGTGGAATGTTTGCTCAGCGCAGTTGTGGAGTCTCCCTGATCTCCAAACGTTTCAGCGAGACCACAGGTTTATTCCTGCCTTCTGACGTCCCTGCATTCAGGCAGTTTTGTTTTTCTATTCCTCATGTTTGATTATATATTTATCACCTTTTCCTTTAACTTTGTCTTTTTTCTCTGCTGGCTGATTTCCCTTTGGGGCCCCTCTTCTTGGTTTTGTCTGTTGATGCTATCCAGGGATTTTCAGCTGATGATTTAAGAAAAAGAAAGGAAAAAAGAAAAGAAAGAAAGTGAGCTATATTATTTTAAGAAGTCTTCACAGACATCACTGAAGAGAGAAGGTTGCTTTGACTCACGTCGGAAGTTCTGTGTTGCTGGAGCACAGGAGTGTCAGAGCAAAAAGGGACCATAACTTATCAGAAGTGTGACAGGAAAGAGAAATGTATGTGAATGGTGCATCATTTGTAAGGTAACAGCGTGATGTTGAAGTTATTTTGAAAGATAGAAAATAACCTTAAGAATATTGTTTTTGTTTATATTTATAATTTACACCTTTAAGGCATCAGTTGTTAATAAAAGATGTTCCTTTTAAAGTAAGCTAAGAGCTCTTTAGGAAAATATATATTTTGTAAAATTTCTTAAAATGAGAGTCTTTAAAAGAGAGAGAGAGAGAGAGAGAGAGAGAGAGAGAGAGAGAGAGAGAGAGAATCATATTCTGTGAATCAATCAATCTTATTCAATTTTTTCAACAACTAAATCTACTGAAGATTAATTAACCTCAACTATTCATATCTGCGTTTTTGCAACAAAGAGAGAGAGAGAGAGAGAGAGAGAGAGACTGAGAAAATAAACGCAGTAAAATAATCATTCAATTTACGCTGACACCGTTCAACTTCTATCTCAACTCGAGAGAGAGAGAGAGAGAGAGAGGAGAGAGAGAGAGAGAGCGACTTGAGGCTTGTAAGGACTCCTGATTCTTTAATTGCAAACAAGAGGCCTTAAAGACTGGCTATTGTTCTGGCGTGAGTCCTCTGGGGCGAGCCTCCTGATTGCCCAGGAGAGAGAGAGGAGAGAGAGAGAGAGAGAGAGAGATAGAGAGAGAGAGAGAGAGAGAGAGAGGCTTGAGGCTTGTAAGTGACTCCTGATTCCTTTAATTGCAAACAAGAGGATCAGTTAACAAGCTATTGTTCTTGGCGTGAGTCTCTGGGGCGAGTCCTGATTGTTCCAGGAGTAGAGAGAGAGAGAGAGAGAAAGAGAGAGAGAGAATATTGAAATGACGCTTCTCATTCAGCGACCGTGAATGAGACTGCTTTTCAGTAAGATTCCAGCTTCATGAGCGAGGTGAGATTTGGTACCGAGGTACAGAGTATATATATATATATATATATATATACATATATATATATATATATATATATATATATATATATATATATATATATATATATATATATAGGTATATATTGTTTAAATATATATATATATATACATATATATACATATATATATATATATATATATATATATATATATATATATATATAAACATATATATATATGGTTACAGTGTATAATGTGTCTAGCCTGGTCTGTGAATGGTCTTGAAATCTGACCATTCAGTCATTTAGGTCCTAGACCGTTTATATGGAAGAGTTGGACTAGTTTTCTTTGCATTCTTTGTAATTGCACAATGGCCGGATGCAATATATTCAGCATCTATCTGTCTATTTATACACACACACACACACACACACACATATAGAGTATATATATATATATATATATATATATATATATATATATATATATATATATTTTTTTTTTATTTACAATGTTTACTTTACTATTACTTTACTAGTGGGGTGGTTAATTATTTACATGTTATTATATTAGTGTAAGTACATTATTTTTATTAGCTTTCTTGATATTCACTTCTCAATTTATATATTACTAATAAAATAACTCACCTTCATCTGTGTGTTTGAGTGGGGTTTGTTTTAAATGACGACCTTGACCCCTGTCTCCTGTCCCTGGGAGGTGAGAGGGTAGGAACCCAAATATGAAAATAAAAGTAGAATCCAAAATTACAAATAATGCAGTTACACTATGTGTAATAAAATATTATGTAAATATAATGTAAACAGTTAACATCCTCTAGTAACTAAACATTGTCAATAAAAGTAATACATTTTACCAATCCCAAACTACTGACCTCTTTGGAGCTAAAAAAGAAATAGCACCTCAAATCCTAAAATAACCATCCTCTGGAGCTATAAAAGAAGTAACACCCCAATCCCAAACTCCATCTTCTGAGCTATAAAGTAGAGCACCCACAATCCCAAACTCTCCGTCCTCAGAGAACCATAAAAGTAATGGCACCCCAATCCCAAACTGCCGTCCCTTTGAGCTATAAAGTAATAGCACACCCCAAAATCCCAAACTACTGTCCTCTTGCTGTAAAAATAAAAGCACTGTTCAACCCCATCTGCGTGTGCTCTTGGAGCCATAAAAGTAATCACACCCTGCAATCCTAAACTGCCATCCTCTTGAGCTATAAAAGTAATAGCGACCCCAATCCCAAACTGGTGTCCTCTTGAAGCCTAAAAGCAATAGCACCCCAATCCCAAACTTGCACTTTGAGCTATATACACACCCCAAATCCCTAACTCACCCCTTGGAACTATAGTAATAGCTCCTAAGTCCCAAATTGCTGTCCGTCTGAGCTATAAGCAGCCAGCACCCCAAAATCCCAAACTACCGTCCTCCTGAGCTATAAAAGTAATAGCACCACTCCAGTCGCAAACTGCCGTCCTCCTAGAGCTATGAAAGTCAACAGCACCACCAATCCCCTAAACTGTGCTCTTTGAGCTATAAGTAATAGCACCCCGATCCCAAACTGCCGTCTTCTTGGAGCTATAAGTAATAGCACCTCCCGAACCTAAACTGCCGTCCTCTTGGAGCTATAAAACTAATAGCATCGCCAATCCTCAACTGCCGTCCTCTTGGAGCTATAAAAAGTACAGGAAATGACCCAATCCGAAACTGCGCTTTGAGCCATAAAGTAATAGCACCACCCAATCCTAAACTGCCGTCCTTAGACATAAATGCAGCATCCCAATCCTGTAAAACCATCCTCTTGAGCTAGAAAAGTAATACCAACCTCAATCCTGAAATCACATCCTCTTGGAGCTATAAAAGTAATAACACCTCAATCCCAAACTTCCATCTTGGAGTACAGCGTAATAGACCCCAAATCAACTGCCGTCCCCCAGAGCTATGAGTGACACCTCAATCACAAATCACATCCTGGAGCCATAGCAACAGTAATCCTCAATCCCAAACTGCCGTCCTCTTAGAGCTATTAAAGTAATAAATCATCCCAATCCCAAATTGCTGTCCTCTTGAAGCTATGAAAGTAATAACTCCCCATTCCCAAACTGCCATCCTCTTGGAGTTATAAAAGTAATAACTTCTCCCAATCCTAAACTCCCGTCCTCTTGGATCTATAAAAGTAATAACACCCCCTAATCACAAACTGCTGTCTTCTTGGTTGTATAAAGGGGAATACCACCCCCCCCCCAAATCCCATGCTATCCTTTTGAAGCCATAAAAGTTATAGCACCCACAATCCCAAACTGCCATCCTCTTAAAGCTGTAAAAGTTACTGCACGCCCAATCCTAAAATGCTGTCCTCTTGGGGCTATAAAAGTAATAGCACCACTCAGTCCTAAACTGCTGTCCTCTTGGAGCAATAAAAGTAATAGCATCCCTCAATTCCAAACTGCCGTCCTCTTAGAGCTATTAAAGAAATAACTCCCCCCAATCACAAACTGCTGTTCTCTTGGTGCTATTAAAGTAATAACACCCCTAATCCTAAACTGCTGTTCTCTTGGAGCTATAAAAGTAATAATAACACCCCGCCCCGCAATCCAAAACTGCCGTCCTCTTATAGCTATAAAAGTTATAGCACCCCCAATCCCAAACTGCCATCCTCTTGAAGCTCTAAAAGTAATAACACCCCCAATCCTAAACTGCTGAGCTCTTGGAACTTTAAAAGTAATAGCACCCCCCAATCCAAAACTGCCGTCCTCTTAGAGCTATAAAAGTTATAGACCCCAATCTCAACCTGCTATCCTCTCGAAGCAATAAAAGTAATAGCACCCCACAATCCTAAACTGCTGTCCTCTTGGAGCTATAAAAGTAATAGCAACCACAATCCTAAACTGCTGCCCTCTTGGAACTATAAAAGTAATTGCAACCCCCAATACCATACTGCTATCCTCTTGGAGCTATAAAAGTAATAGAACGCCCCAATCCCAAACTACCTTCCTCTTAGAGCAATAAAAGTAATAGCACCCCCAATCCCAAACTGCTGTCCTCTTAGGCTATAAAAGTAATAGTACCCCTGATCCCAAACTGCCATCCACTTGGAGCAATAAAAGTAATAACTTCCCCCAATCACGAACTGTTGTCCCATTGGAGCTATAAAAGCAATTGCAACCCCCAATCCTAAACTGCTGCCCTCTTGGAGCTATAAAAGTAATAGCACCCCAATCCTAAACTGCTGCCCTCTTTGAGCTATAAAAGCAATTGCACCCCCAATCCTCAACTGCTGTCCTCTTGGAGCCATAAAAGTAATAGATCCCCCCAGTCCTAAACCGTTGTCCTCTTGGAGCTATAAAAGTAATAGCACCCGCCAATCCTAAACTGCTGTCCTCTTGGAGCTATAAAAGTAATAACACCCCCCAATCCCAAACTGCCGTCCTCTTAGAGCTACAAAAGTAATAGCATCCCCAAATCCCGAAATGACATCCTTTTGGAGCTATAAAAGTAATAGCACTCCCCAATGCCACACTGCCATCCTCTTGGAGCTATAAAAGTAATAACTCCCCCTAATCACAAAGTGCCACAATCTTGGAGCTAGAAAAGTAACACCCGATAACCCCAAACTGCCATCCTTTTGAAGATATAAAAGTAATAGTTTCCCTAATACCAAACTTCCATCCTCTTAGACCTATGAAAGTAATAGCACTCCCAATCCCAAAATGCCATCCTCTTGGAGCTATAAAAGTAACAGCACCCCCAATCCCAAAACTACCGTCTTCTTGGAGCTATAAAAGTATTAGTACACTCCAATCATAAACTGCAGTCCATTTGGAGCTATAAAAGTAATAGCATCCTCCATTCCCGAACTACCATCCTCTTGGAGCTGTAAAAGTAATAGCACTCCCCAATCCCAGACTACCGTCCTCTTGGAGCTATAAAAGTAATAACTTCCCCCAATCACAAACTGCTTTCCTCTTGGAGCTATAAAAGTAATAACACCCGCAATCCCAAACTGCCATCCTCTTGGGGCTAAAAAAGTAATAAATTCCCCCAATCCTAAACTGCCATTCTCTTGGAGCTATAAAAGTAATAACACCCCCAATCCCAAATTGCCGTCCTCCTGGAGGTATAAGAGTAATAACTCCCCCTAATCACAAACTGCTGTCCTTTTGGTGCTATAAAAGTAATAACACTAACAAACCTAAACTGCCATACTTTTGAAGCTATAAAATCAAAAGCTCCCCAATCCAAAACCGCTGTCCTCTTGGAGCTATAAAAGTCATACTACCCTCCAATCCTAAACTGCTGTCCTTTTGTAGCTATAAAAGTAATAGCACACCCAAGTCCCGAACTACCGCCCTCTTGGAGTTATTAAAGTATTAACTCCCCCCTAACCCAAACTGCTGTCCTCTTCGAGCTATAAAGGCAACAACTTCCCCCAATCACTAACTGCTGTCCTCTTGGAGCTATAAAAGTAATAGCAACCCCCAATCCTAAACTGCTGTCCTCTTTGAGGTATAAAAGAAATAACACCCCCAATCCAAAACTGCCGTCCTCTTAGAGCTATAAAAGTTATAGCAACAACATCCTAAACTGCCATCTTCTTGAAGCTATATAAGTTATTGCAACCCCCATCCTAAACTGCTGTCCTCTTGGAGCTATAAAAGTAATAGCACCCCTAATCCTAAACTGCCATCCTCTTGGAGCTATAAAAGTAATAGCAACCACCAATCCCAAAATACTGTCCTCTTGGAGCAATAAAAGTAGTAGCACCCCTCAATCCCAAACTGCTGTCCTCTAGAGCTATGAAAGTAATAACTCCCCCCAGTCCCAAACTGCTGTCCTCTTGGAGCTATAAAAGTGATAGAACCCCCGAAATCCTAAACTGCTGTCCTCTTGGAGCTATAAAAGTAATAACACCCCTCGAATCCCAAACTACAGTCCTCTTAGAGCTATAAAAGTTATAGCAACCCCAATTCCACACTGCCATCCTCCTGAAGGTATAAAAGTAATAGCAACCCTCAATCCTAAACTGCTGTCCTCTTGTATCTATAAAAGTAATAGCACCCCCCCCCATCCTAAGCTGCTGTTCTTGAGCTATACAAATGTCTTCTCCCCATCCAAAACTGTCGTCTCTTATAGCTATAAAATTGAAAACTCTAATCCCAACCTCTGCCATCATCTTAAGCTATAAAAGTACAGCACCTTTAATCCTAAACTGCTGTCCTCTTGGAGCTTTAAAGTAATAGCACCCCCTCTAAACTGCTGTCCTCTTGGAGCTATAAGTAATCACACCCCTAATCCTAAACTGCCATCCTCTTGAGCTATAAAAGTAACAAGGCCTCCAATCCCAAACTACCTTCCTCTTGGAGCAATAAAGTAACAGCACCTCAATCCCAAACTGCCGTCATCTTAGGTATTAAACTGCCTTCTTATTGAGCCGATATAAAATAATAAATTCTCCGATCCCAAACTGCTGTCCTCTTGGAGGTATAAACATTACATCACAATCCTGAAAACCGTCCTCTTGGAGCTATGTGTAAGTAATATCAACCCTCAATCCCAAACTGCTGTCCCCCTTGGAGCTATAAAAGTAATAGTCTGTCAATAATAACTGCTGGCCTCTTAGGCTAGAAAAGAAAGCACCCCAAATCCCAAACTGACATCCTCTTGGAGTTATAAAAGTAATAGCACTCCCCAATCCCAGACTACCATCCTCTTGGAGCTTTAAAAGTAATAGCACCCCCTATCCCAAACTGCCGTCCTCTTGGAGCTATAAAAGTAATAGCAACCCCAACCCCAAACTACCGTGCTCTTGGAGCTATAAAAGTAACAGCACCCCTCAAACCGAAAACTGCTGTCCTCTTAGAGATATTAAAGTAATAACTCCTCCCAATCCCAAACTGCCGTCCTCTTCGAGGTATAAAAGTAATAACTCCACCTAATCACAAACTGCCGTCCTCTTGGAGCTATAAAAATAATAGCTCCCCTAATCCAAAACTGCCATCCTCTTAGAGCTATGAAAGTAATAGCACTCCCAATCCCATGCCATCCTCTTGGAGCTCTAAAAGTAACAGCACCCCCATTCCTAAACTGCCGTCCTTTTGGAGCTCTAAAAGTAATAGCACCCCCATTCCTGATCTACCGTCCTCTTGGAGCTGTAAAAGTAATAGCACTCCCCAATCCCAAACTGCCATCCTCTTGGAGATATAAAAGTAATAACTTCACCCAATCACAAACTGCTGTCCTCTTGGAGCAATAAAAGTAATTGCACCACCCAATCGCTAACTGCCGTCCTTCTGGAGCTATAAAAGTAATAGCAGCCCTCAATCCCAAACTGCCATCCTCTTTGAGCTATAAAAGTTATAACACCCCCAATCCTAAACTGCCATCCTCTTGGAGCTATAAAAGTAATAACTTACCCCAGTCCCAAACTGCCGTCCTCTTGGAGCTATAAAAGTAATCCCCCAATCCCAAACCGCCATCCTCTTGGAGCTATAAAAGTAATAACTCCCCCTAATCACAAACTGCTGTCCTTTTGGTGCTATAAAAGTAAAAAGACCCCCAATCCAAAACTGCCATCCTTTTGAAGCTATGAAAGTAATAGCTCCCCCAATCCAAAACTGCTGTCCTCTTAGAGCTATAAAAGTGATAGCACCCCCCAATCCCAAAATGCCATCCTCTTGGAGCTATAAAAGTAATAGCACACCCCCAATCCTAAACTACTGTCCTCTTGGAGCTATAAAAGTAATAGTACCCTCCAATCCTAAACTGCCATCCTTTTGGAGCTATAAAAGTAATAGGACCCCCAAGTCCCGAACTACCGTCCTCTTGGAGTTATTAAAGTATAAACTCCCCCCCATCCCAAACTGCTGTCCTTTTTGAACTATAAAGGTAATAACTTTCCCCAATCACAAACTGCTGTCCTTCTTGGAGCTATAAAAGCAATAACACCCCCTAATCCCAAACTGTTGTCCTCTTGGAGCTATAAAAGTAATAACACCCCCACTCCCAAATTGCTGTCCTCTTGGAGCTATAAATAAAATGGAAGATGTTATTGTGCCTTCATTCTTGATTGAGAAAGCCTGCGGTACAGGCGAAACTGACCGTAGCATGTGAAGCAAATTGAATACACTCCCCAACTGTTTGTCTTTATCCAGAATTTTGAAGAAAGATTGAAAGCAGAAGTGAGAAAATATGGAAAAGCTTTAAAAAAGAAAACTGTGAAAGAGGAAAACTCTGCCCCCAAAACACACACACACACACACACACACACACACACACACACACACATATATATATATATATATATATATATATATATATATATATATATATATATATATATATATTATATATAAATATCTTTCTATCTATCTATCTGTCTATATATATATATATATATATATATATATATATAATATATATA
>NC_089771.1:12465383-12512883 GCF_040412425.1 Macrobrachium rosenbergii
TATATATATATATATATATATACATATACTATAAATATTATGCCAACACCGCCTCTATTCCAAGAATCCATAGAGATGGATTCTCCTTGAGTAGGATAACTAAGCCCAGGAGTGAGAGGTAGGCCCATAGACTGACTTAAAAGTGTGGAGTTTTTGGGTGTAGTTTCGAAAAAGTCAAGCCAGGTAGTAGGATTACGTGATTCACAGGGGAATAGGCATATTAGTAGTCACTCTATATCCTTGCCACAAGACCCATATCCCTGTGCTCTGCTTTTGCTGGTTCTTAATTGTTTTTCCAGGAATGCTGGGTACTCCCTCCTTGAGACGCGCCATTTCTGTGGCTTGAGGGCTTATAGGATGAACAACATCCAAAAATTGGCCGAGAAAAGGCAGTTAGCCATCAGACCTCTGACCTGCTAAGTCCTGAATCTCTGTCTGTATCTTCTGGTGCCTCGCCACCCACTGGTAATAGGTCACAAGCGACCTGGACTACAAGCAGTCCCTTCATTTGTTAATGGAAGACAGTGGATTATCTATCTATTCTTGCAAAAGTGCGCTTGCAATCTGGATTGCCCAGTAAGTCTGAAATTAGCAATTGAGTACCAGTATACTACTTCTCACACTAAATCCCTCATTTCCTTTTCACATAATTCATCTTCCCAAAGTAAATCCCTTTCTGATACCAAGTCAATACTAGTGTGTGTGTTCCCCATATAGATCAAGTTTAGTGATGAAATAATCCTTTGCTCAGTGACATAGAGTTAATCACCCCTCCATTGTGATAGATTATTGCAAGTGAGAGAATATTTCATGAATGAATCCTTATCTGGGAAATCTATTTCCAGAGTCGTGTTATCTTGTCCCTTTTGTGTTTCTGCCACTGACCTACCTGTGAGAAGTTGCCTTAGAAGACAGTTAATTCAACCTTGCTACAAGCAAGCGACCTGCTTCTGCAACTGTTTGCAAGATAGTAAACTGTGCATTCATAAGCCAAGGGTTCCTGTTTACATTACCAATGCATAAATATTTCCCTTCTTTCTCAAAACCAGTACTGTGAATTTGTCTTAGTTTTAGTGTTGCATTTGTCTTGCTGGATTGCATACTAGTCATGATTTATTTCCCCTGACTGAACTGTGTGAAATAAAGTCATTTATTGTAACCGCGGCTTTCATGGTGACCTTTCCTTTTGTTTTAGATGTAATTTTGAGGTAAGTTATTTTGTGTGTTGCATTTTATTACATATTTGGTTCTGGGCAAATGGTCCTTAAGTCCCAGTTCACATTCAGTATTCATTACATCTTTCCATAACCAAACAAATATGTAACAATAATATATATATATATATACATATATATATATATATATATATATATATATATATATATATATATATATATATATATATATATATATATATATATATATATATGTATATATATATGCATACATGTGTATATATATATATATATATATATATATATATATATATATATATATATATATATATATATATATCTATCTATCTATCTATCTATCTATCTATCTATATAAATATATATATATATATATATATATATATATATATATATATACATATACTATATCATATAAACATATATAGACAAAATCCACGAAGGAAAGAGAAACAATGGAGTGCTGTGAGGCCTTTCGACTGTCGTCCTTTACTTAGCAGACAGAAGAAATATAAAAACAAGTTTACAAAGAAAGCTCATATAAATGATAGATGGGGATTACAAAGGAAAAAAATATGTACTTGGAATCCAACACAATTGAAGAATTAGTAAAACTGCCAAAACAGGGTTAAATATTTAAAAGGTTTTACAAAAGATTAGGATCAACCGTTCAGAAGCAGGGACAGGGCAATTAAAAGATTGTACAAGGAGCTGACTGACCAGCAAAAAATGTTATAAAAGTATAACTCAGAAATTCTCTTGTTTCTTTCAACAATAACAATTTCTGCAAGATGAACACTTTTACAAATAAAAATCATATTAAACATACAACTACATAGGCAATATATATAAGGTAAACTAATTTGTAATTTAGTCAGTGATTTTATCTTTTAGGTCATTCTTGAACATTTTTCTAATACAGGAGTCCAAATAATACATGCCAGGACTAAGGCTAAAATTACAGCTGGAAGTAAGCTGTATAATAGTGGATTCCAAAAGATAAACTTGAAGCGAAATTTTTCGATCTGGCAATCACTGAACTTTCAGTCCAAGCAATCTCGTGAGAGTTTTCACTTAAATGATTGAATGAATATAGCATTGGATGTTCGTCCAGTTTTCACCGAATACTTATGTTACTTAATGTGTACATCTAAATCTTTGCTAGACTGGCCAATATAAAAAGAGGGGCAGTCCAAACATGGAACTTTATATGTTACGTTGTTTTCTTTAGAGCTATTTTTTATTAACATTCTTTTTAGTGTGTTATTATAGGAAAAAACGAGGTTGACATTAAAAGATTTTAACAATGATTTTATGTTTTCAAAACCACTAAATTAAGGCAAGCTAAGAACGTTCTTAGGGGTTTCATTCTCCATGTTACCTTCACTATAAAAACTTTTTGTGGGCTTTATTATAAGAAATATGTAGTATATGTGAAGGACAACATAAATCTGTCTCTAATTTTCTTATGTATTCGATTTCTTGATCCAAATACTGGGGACTGAGAATGCGCAAAGCTCATAAAAACATAGGAGAAAAAATTGATAATTTGACAATAAGGTGATGGCCTGAAAAAAATGGACATAAGTTAAGTTGTTGGTTGGTTTCCTATAAATATTGAATTTGCATTGAAATGGTTCTCTTTGTATTAAAACATCTAAATTATCTTTTGAATTTAATGTCGTGTCCTTTCATAAAAAAAAAAAAAAAATCAGATTCCAATTATGAATCAGGTAAATCTATCCCTCCCCTCTGCCTTTCAATTAATTAACAAAAAAGACAGGTGCTTAAAGGTTTTACCTATTCAAAATTGTACGTCTTGACCCATACACAACACCAACACCATGGGAATTTTATTATATTTTAAGTTCTCTCTCGAAATAATTGACTTAATGGCATTTGTCAATGTTCAGAAAATAGGATTATGTCTGAATTATACTCAGTTACTCATATATAGTTTGTATTTTACGTACTCTTGAGAAGTCACTCCCATTTATTGAAGGAAGAAAGATAACCCTAACAAAAATATTTGGAAGAGATATCAATTTCTTCTCCTTCCTCTTTCCAAACGGAGTTCGACCGAAAAGTTTAAAAAGAAGATTTGCTTTGGAGACGAGGTCTCCTTATCGAAAGCAAATCACCAGGGGTCTGCTTTGTCTCCTCCAATGAGAACCACGTGCATTGCTCTCTATTTGCAATGTCAGCGAAGGAGTTGCACGCAGATGCAAAAGTTGCAATGGGGCGCTTCAAGTGTGTTTACACTGGCCTGGTGCATTCTGGGCAATTTAAAAAACAAAGTGGGAGGGAAAATTTTCCAATGCCGAGTGGACCCGCATTTCGGAATGATTTTGGAGGTAAATACTCTGCTGAGTAAATAGGAGAGAGAAAGAGAGAGAAAGAGAGAGAGAAAGAGAGAAAGAATATTCATCATTTATTTACCCGAAGAGATAAACAGATGAAGATAGATAAACATATTGAGAGAGAGAGAGAGAGAGAGAGAGAGAGAGAGAGAGAGAGAGTTAGTCTCTGCTTAGAGTATTGTTATACATTCATCTTTATGCAACCAGTAATGGCAATTTTCCATTAAGACACAATACCTCTCTCTTTTTTCATTCATATTTTCTTTCTTGTGCTAAAAGGCTGGACTTTGAATCCGTCTGCGCTAACTGAGTGAATGAACATTCATTCACAAAAAAGCGAAGCAGATTCAATGGACCGAATTCGTCGTAGAAAGTCGAGTGACTTTCAAGTTATTCATCAACTTGAGGGGATGCATCGACATTTTAATGTTAATGGTTTATGATAAGAGAATTTTCTGAAATATAGAAGGTCTGTCATGGAACCTCATAGTCCAAGCGAAGATGCAACGCATTACTACCCTAAAACAATTCTCGTTGTATTTTAATAATTTACTTACATTTTTATCTATTCATTTATTTATTTATTAATTTATTTTCTCTTTTCTAATAACTGACCTCTTCTTTCTACACTTCCCATTACCTTCTGTTGCTTCTTTCAAATGAACACCATATTCTTTGGAAGCTTGAATGTCAAGGCAAGGGCCCCTGTGGACTTGTTCCATATGAATAAGGTTCATCTTCTGAATAATAATAATAATAATAATAATAATAATAATAATAATAATAATAATAATAATAATAATAATAATAATAATGAATATAGCAATGTATCTTCGCAATGTAAACTAAAAACGATCAAGCAATCAGTGTTTCACTACTGCAAGGGCGCGCGCTAATATCTTCTGCAACAGAATTGTGTAATAATAAAAATAAAAAAAAGAAAATTAATTTACACTGCGCAGCTGTAGCGGCATTAATTGCAGGATTATCATGGCTGCACTCTCCTCTATAATTCGTTTAGTTTTAGTAATTTTTTTTGTGATATCTGGCGATGTCGAAGTGATCGTTTTGTACAGTACAGACGCTTTGTAACAAGTATCTGAATTTCCCCTGCAATGAGAGATTTTAATGAGAAAAAATTTTGCCGTATGATTACAATATTTCTCTATGATTTGGCTTTCAGTTTTTCCACATTTCTATCTAAATTATTCTTGAGTTTACCAATAAATACATAAAAACAAAAATAAAATAAAGTTAGGTAGACAGGGATACGTACAGTCTGAAAGAATGATCCTCAGTTTGGGTAAAGAAAGTATTGGTTCTCATTTTTTTTTCAGAAGCATCGCATCCCTCATCTTTAAAAGGACGCCCACGGATGCTCTTCCAAGTCAGTTTTATCGTCCTTGCCGAAAGCAGCGGATCATCAGTCATTTTTTTTTTTTTGATTTGCGCAGGAATAGGAAGAAGAGGTAAGGAAAAAAGATGCAAAGGAAACACTTAAGAAAAGTATGTTATAAACGGGAATGATGAGGAGTATTTATAAATATATATATATATATATATATATATATATATATATATATATATATATATATATATATATATATATATATATTTATATATATAAAGATAAAATGGCCCATAAAACACTATTTGAACGTAGCAACCATATCTTACCAGTGAACAGGGGTACAGAAGGAAGTGCTCGACACATATGTTTGCAACGTTCAAATGGTGTTTTATGGGCCTTTTATCTTCATATTATAATGTGATATTACAGTAAAAGACATTCATATATGAATATATGTACACACACACACATATATATATATATATATATATATATATATATATATATATATATATATATATATATATATATATATATATATATATATATACACACACACACACTATATATATATATATATATATATATATATATATATATATATATATATATATATATATATATATATATATATATATATATATACATATTTATAAAGATAAAATCCACGAAAGAAAGGGAAACACTGGAGTGCTACGAGGCCTTTCGACTCTGTCGTCCTTTACTAAGCAGACTGAAGAAATATAAAAGTAGCTTTACAAAGGAAACTCATATAAATGACACATGGGGATTACAAAGGAAAAATATGTACCTGAAATCCAACAAAATTGAAGTACTAATAGAATTGCTAAAACAGGGGTTAAATATGTAAGAGGTTTTACAAGGATTAGGATCGACCGTTCAGAAGCAGGGACAGGACAATCAAAAGATTATACAAGGGGGTGACTGACCAACAAAAAATGTTAGTACAAAATAATTATCTTTTTCGTAAACAATAACAATTTTGCAAGATGAACATTTTTACAGATAAAAATTATACTACAAAATAATTCTCTTTTTCGTAAACAATAAAAATTTTTGCAAGATGAACATTTTTCACAAATGAAAAATTATACTGAACATAGGAATACATAGAAAATATATATAAGGCAACTGATTTGTAATTAAGTCAGTGATTTTATCTTTTAGGTTATTCTTGAACATTCTTCTAATACAGGGGTCCAGATAATACATGCCAGGGCTAAGGTCAAAATTACAGTTGGAAGCAAGCTGGATTATAGTGGACTCCAAAAGATTTCTTGAAGAGAAATCTTTCGATCTGTAAATCACTGAACTTTCAGTCCAGTTTATCCTGTGAGAGTTTTCACTTAAATGACTGAATGAATATAGCATTGGATGTTTGTCCAGTTTTGACAGAATACTTATGTTGCTTAATATGCACCTCTAAATCTTTGCTAGACTGGCCAATATAAAAAGAGGGGCAGTCCAAACATGGAATTTTATATATTATATTGTTGTCTTCTTTAGGGCTATTTTTTATTAACATTCCTTTTAGTGTGTTATTACAGGAAAAAACAGGTTGACACTAAAAGATTTTAATAATGATTTTATGGTTTCAAAACTACTAAAATAGGCAGGCTAAGAATGTTATTAGGGTTTGATTTTTCCAGCTTCTCGCTATAAAATTTTTTGTGGGCTTTACTATAGCAAATATGTAATATATGAAGAGTAACATAAACCTGTTCCTATTTCTCTTATGTATTTTATTTCTTGATCTAAACATTGGGGCTGACTATGTGCAATACTCCTAAAACATAGAAGAAAAAAATATTTTGATATTAAGGTGTTTTACAGAGAAATGATAGAAGTGTTGGTTTAACAGTAAAATTTTACTGACAATTGTCTCTATTGGTTCTATTTGCATCTAAGAAAGTTTTTTCACTGTGCCATTTTAATTTATAGCAAATTTAGTCGAAGCCTTTTTGTTCAAATTAGAGTAAATTATTTCATCATACCGAAGCAAAACTTAAAATACGTGATATATAGTCAGCTTTATCTAAAATTACAATACTTTCGACTTATCAAGTTTGCAGCGATGGGGATTGTATTGTCTTTTTAAGATCAGTCAAACTTTTCTTAAACGAGCATTGAATATTACTTTTTTTGACTCACAAATGCACAGCTCCATAAGGAATGACTTAATTATGTCAAGGTAATTTTGATGGGAAGATTACTAAGATTTTCAAAATAGAATCTATAGGGACCAGAAAGAGGACAACGTTAAAAAGAGCAAACATTAAAACTAACACCCTATCAGTGGGGCAAAAACCATATTTTGTTTAGTTTACTCAACAGCATCTTTGAATGATATATGTTTTACTTGATACAGTTCCAGGTAACGGACAAGATAATATATTTTGAAAGTTTATATATTGAGCCACCAATGCTAATAATAGGACGATTTTTATTTTCTTTTGTACGTGATTTTCTTAATGAGGGCACCCTCGCTATCCTGTTTCTCTTTCGAAAGTTTCACTAAGTCTTGGCTGTGCATTCGAGTCCTTCCAATAAAGTTCCGGGATAGAATGACTGAATGAACAATTTCTAAGTCCTTGCCACCACGCCGTTTATGAAGATATGACCATCACCCAGTCAATTTCATTACTCGCGATGTTAAAAAGTGGCATTTAACAGCAGCGAAGGGAAAGAAAATTTAAGAACTAATGTGATGGTCATATCTTCTTATCCCGGCTGATTGGAAGGACTTGCCGCGACAAGTTTAGGGAGCACTTGTTCACTACAGACGCCCTGACAAGGAAAACTGACAGAAAAGAAAAAATCTTATTGACAGTAGTGACTGGATTAATAGTGCACGCAATGGTGGCGTTATAAATTTATCAAGTAAACAAATAAGTGAAAATGTTTTGAGCGCACTCGGATATGGTTTCATTTTATATCGAATACACTTCCTGCTTTAACGATTGGGTCGTCCCTAGGTATATTTGAAAAAATATTGTGATCTTCCTCAAAATCATGTTGACATAATTAAAGGTATTATTATTGAGCTACAATGTTAGTCATGAGAAGTAATTTCCCTGCTCGCTATAAGAAAAGTTTGGCTGATCTTAAAAAAGACAATACAATCCACATCACAAAACTGATAAGTCGAATAAGTATTGTAATTTTAGATAAAGCTGACTACATACTGAATGCAAGCCCTAATGGTAATGATACAACTTGCAAAACTATAAAAATCCCCTTGATCATGTCATAAAAATTTCAAGTACAGTAAAAAAAAAAATCCTTAAAGATAAAGAACTAATGGGTCATTTGTCTGTAAAATTTCCATCGTTACCTTACTTGTAATGATTAGTAAAAACGCACAAAGAAAATAATCTATGCGGCCTATTATCCAGTACTATTGGCTCAATATCATATAAACTTTCAAAATATATTACCAAGCTCTTGTCCCCATTACTATCTCCGGATTCTCACGTGTATAATTCACTAGATATAGTTGATAAATTAAACAAAATAACTTTTTGCCCACTAATAGTTTTGTTAGTTTTGATGTTTTGTTCTCTTTTAATAAAGTCCCTATAAATTCTATTTATAGTATCTTAGTAACAAACTAAACCATCATGAATTATCTCTGCCTGTAAGTCATGTTATTACACTCACTAGTTGTGTTTGTAAATGTAAGTTCAATGGTGCATTTATCAACAAACATTTGGCATAATGGGCAACCTTTATCCCCACCCTCTCAAACTTGTATATGGAATTCTTTGAAAAACGATATTTACCTTTATTATTTGTACTCTTGAAAGTGTATAGATATGTTGACGATATTTTATTGTTTGCCTGCTGGTATTGATGTAAATGATTTACTCTCTAAAATTTGAATAACTAGGTACCATCATTAGTTTGCTTTAGAATTACAAAAGACAATTACCTTCTTTGTAGATGTTTTAATGCATAGAGAACCATTTCAATACAAATTCGGTATTTACAGGAAACCAACCAGTAACTAACTTATGTCCATTTTATTTTCAGGCCATCACGTAACATCAAAATATTAATTTTTCTTCTGTGTTTTACAGGCTGCGGTTGTCAGTTCAGTATTTGGATCAGAAATTGGATACACCGAGAAAATAGGGTTAGTTACGTTATCCTTCACATACACTAGATATTTGTTGTAATAAAACCACAAAAAGTTTTATAGTGAAAGTAACATAGAGAAAGAAACCCCTAAGAACATTCTTAGCTTGCCTTATTTTAGTGGTTTTGAAAACATAAAATCATTTTTAAAATCTCTTAATGTCAACCTCGTTTTTTCCTATAATAACACACTAAAAGGAATGTTAATAAAAAATAGGCCTAAAGAAAGCAACAACATATTATATAAAATTCCAAGTTTGGACTGCCCCTCTTTTTATATTGGCCAATCTAGCAAAGATTTAGATGTACGTATTAAGCAACATAAGTATTCTGTCAAAACTGGACAAACATCCAATGCTATATTCGCTGATTTAAGTGAAAACTCTTACAGGATAAACTGGACTGAAAGTTCAGTGATTGCCAGATCGAAAGATTTCCCTTCAAGAAATCTTTTGGAATCCACTATTATACAGCTTACTTCCAACTGTAATTTTAACCATAGCCCTTGCATTTATTGTTTGGACCCCTGTATTAGAAGAATGTTCAAGAATGACCTAAAAGATAAAATCACTGACTTGATTATAAATTAGTTACCTTATATATATTTTCTATGTATTCGTATGTTTAATATAATTTTTTATTTGTAAAAATGTTCATCTTGTAAAAATTGTTATTGTTTACAAAAAGAAAATTTATTTTGTACTAATATTTTTTGGTGGTCAGTCACCCCTTGTGTAATCTTTTGATTCTCCAGTCCCTGCTTCTGAACGGTTGATCCTAATCCTTGTAAATCCTCTTAAGTATTTAACCCTGTTTTGGCAGTTCTACTAATTCTTCAATTGTGTTGGATTCCAGGTACATATTTTTCCTTTGTAATCCCCATGTGTCATTTATATGAGTTTTCTTTGTAAACTTACTTTTATATTTCTTCAGTCTGCTAAGTAAAGGACGACAGAGTCGAAAGGCCTCGTAGCACTCCGGTGTTTCCCTTTCCTTCGTGGATTTTATCTTTATTTATATATTCATCACGTTCCATATTTTCGTGATTCAGTTATACATACACACACACACACACACACACACACACACACACACACACACACACACACATATATATATATATATATATATATATATATATATATATATATATATATATATATATATTTGTAATTCTGCATTTCACAAGCTGTTTTAATCATTAAATGAAGTTCCGATATTTTGAGCCAATTACTAATTCTCACAATAAATTTGTGATGTATGAATTAAATTATTTTGAGGTGGTTTTGACCTGTAGGGAGAAAAGAAAGGAGACGTTTGTAAAGAGACTGAAGCTTTGTTGATGGGTATATCGTATAAGATTATGAAGCAAACATTTGTACAAATAGCGTATTTGGATAGACTGAATGTCGCCACCTACTTTCAAGATAAATAGATTCTCTCTTCATCTCGCTGTAATACAATAGAATTTGAGAGTCATGGAAGCGTCAGATTTATCGGTAACAGCGCAAGAATTTTCTGCTCTAACTCTCGCATTCAAGATTATAATTCTCTCCGCTCTATTTGCAGTCCTAAGTATAAGGTTTGCATGCAAAATGCAAAATTTGCAGAGAGGCTGTGCAATTGTATTTACTCACGCTGCAAGGCTGTTGCACTCCCGAATCTTTGAAAACACAAAGACAGCTTTACTTTGCGTTTCTGAATTCTTTTGGCATGAGTAATAAATATATATATATATATATATATATATATATATATATATATATATATATATATATATATATATATATATATATATATATATATATATATATATATAGAGAGAGAGAGAGAGAGAGAGAGAGAGAGAGAGAGAAGGGGGGTGGGGATGGGAGTACAGCACGCATCATCCTCTTTCATTAAGAATGAGAGAGAAGCGGTTTTGCGAACTGCTGTGTTCCAGTAACTGCTGTCCAGACGCCCTCGTCAACATTGTTGGCTTTTCATTTCCAACCAGTCTACTGCAACGATTTCCCAAACAGATACCGCCATTTTTCCCCATTTCCGTATTTTTCCTGAGGCTAAAAAATTTTGCAACTTTCTTTTTCCACCGACGCGAAATGATTTATGCTGAACGAGCCGGGAATCACTGGAGCCAAATCAAACTTGCCCAGTTCGGACGAAGTTGGTGTGACTCATCATTATAGAGTCAAATATTGAGAGAAATAAAAGCGTGGTCTCGTCTCATAACCTAGATAAGGTCAAAGTGATTGTATATGTATCGAATACAATTGAATTCATTCAATTTTGTCTGCTTTTAGCCATATTTCTCGACGCTAGAAAATTGTTAGGTCTCCTGGTTAGGTATGCAGACCTAGACTGCAACACAGTACAAAATTGGCAAGCAATGTAGAGGCAGTCTCTGAGAGTACAATCTGTTCAGATTTTTCAGAAAGCGATGAAATGTTGAAAATAACCTTCAGCTTTATCATACTTTGTATCGTATTTACTTTGTCTCCAAAAAATATGGTATAGCCTATATACAGATGACTATATGCACACTAAAGTCTTAGGCAGGATATTGCTTCTAAAATTCTAGTCAACATGATTTTTGCGACTACTTAAAAAAAGCTTGCCTAGGATACAGTTTCTCAATTCACCATTAGGCTACAGTACACGATATCGCATAATGACTTCTGCAGCCTAAATCTTAATAGTTAGGATAGGTAAGAGAGATTATGCATCCCAGGCCTCGGTAAGCATTTTCCAAAACACACGCTTATGAAAATATGGTAGCCTAGTAAAATATCCTTCATAGTTAAATGAAATTACCAGGTGCTACTGAAGCGCTACAGGTTAGCTTCAGTTGAAAAAAGGCATGTGCTAGCTTAGGTAAGTGTAGGCTACCTGCAAGAACTTTATCATTTTACAGAATATTTATAAAACTATGACAAGTTTAATTCTAGGGTTTTGGAAAAGCTCTCGGCAGAGGGCCAGATTGTGTTGTGGTTTCTGTCAAGAAAACACTAGTTTTATACGAACCTCTAGGTCACCGAAGGTTTTTTGAGTGTACCCACAGGTGTGTGAACATGCAATGACTGTTTTGTCCTTCCTTACAGTAAAGTTGGTGTAAAAACGAAGGACTCTTTGTTCCGGTTTCCTGGCCGGGAAAACCATATGCCCTCGGGGCTGCGCTCTGGGCGTCTCCATGGCCAACTTTAGCGGGTAGTAAAGTGTTGGCGGCGACGCACAAGTCTTTTGTGCACAGTGAAAACCAGAGACAGTGACTTCCGTTTTGTGTGAATCCATAATGAATGCAGCAAGGCTGAAAAGCATTAATACCATAGGCATTAAATACTTAGTGGGTGCTATTTATGAAGACGATATTGCCTTAATTCTTGATGATACGTTACGAATAGAAGATGATGAAGTAGGGCATTGCAGAATTAGGAAAAACCAGGCTAAATGTTAAATTAAGCCCAAGAGAGAAATATGAACACATTTGTGAAGAGTTCAGTGGCAAAGAAATCAGTGTAAGAGACGACCTAAAAATCCGAGCTGAAGATTTGTCTATTTACAGGTCGTACGGTACAGTGCGAAATGTGCCTTTTGAAATGACTGACTTCATGCTGAATGACATTCTCTCCAGATATGCCACAGTGAGTTATGTGAGGAAGAACACTCGAAGTCAGGGAAGATACAAAGGCACCGATAATGGTGTCAGAACTGTTTCAATGGATATTGATCGGCAGATTCTTTCTTTCTTATATGGTGAATGTGCCAAGGTTTATTTTTACATATACTATAAAGGACAGACGAAAACATGTCGACTTTGTGGGCGAACCAGCCATTTTGCTAATGAATGTGAAGCCGGAGTTACGCAGACTAAATATTATATTAGTGAAGTAGATTTCCCTCATTCATCTGGCCACCAGCAAAATAAAGGAAACGAAATGCCAACACCAGTACCAGTGGACGTTCGAACTTGTGAGGGTATGCAGCAAAACATTTCTGCAATTGATCGTCTTGTCGACGTCGGAAGTGACCCAGTATCTAACGACCAACCAACCGTGCAAGAGGAATCTGAAACGCTGATGGAGACTTTCCATTTGATTGACCTGCGTGATGACACGGATACTACTCCAAGTGTATCTGAAACAAACGATTTGACCCCTATAAAAGGGGCCTTAGAACATAATGGTGGGACAGATGCATTGAATGCAAGCTGCATCAAACAACGAACTACTGAGGCTGATGTAGTACCTCTTGCTGCAACCTACGGGACAATATTCGGAGAGACGTTTACTTGTTCACCTGGCAGTAATCCTGTTGAAGCTTTACCTAGTGACAATGATATGAGACCTTGTGACGTCATGGAAGAATCAAGGCATTTTGAAGACAACACAGACGAAGACAGAAGTAACACCGACACGGCGTATCCCATGATTTAAGATTTATTTAATTCAATCATCCTCCCCAAAGGTCAAGATGATATACAGAATCCGACAGGTGATTTATTGTTACCATCCTTTAATAGTCCAATTATTTTAAAGATGCCAAAGACACGATAATAGAACAAGAAAGTTGTTGCTCGATAGAAAATGAAATACCAGCAGTTCAAAAATGTAATAATGATAATGAAACCACAGTGACCGATGTGTCGGACTGTAATTTAAGCATTGTAGAAAACACACAGGTAAATCAAGAGCGAAAGCAACGTAAAAATACAACAAAAAAGCGTAAAAGAAAGTCTCATAATAACTAACATTCATTAGGATATCCACCCTTAATATCAACGGTATTAATGATAAAGTGGAACAAGAGATATTACATTCATTTCACACCTTCAACAAAATAGACATTCTTTTAGTCCAAGATCACAATGTTAAGGATATTAAAGATTTAGAGTTTTTGTCAGACAGGTAAAATATAATTTTCAATCAAGCCATTTGTCTTAGGGTGGAACCTGTATTCTCATCAAGAAGACTTTGGATTTTGTAATAAAGCATGTTGGAAGAAGTGGAGATTCTAGAATGTGCTCTGTACCCACAGGACATGGTGAGGTGAATGGTAGTAAGATTCGCATTTTTTAACACTTATGCTCCTTCAGGTCATAATCATACAAGGGAACGGGAAGAGCTCTTTGACAAGGAAATGCCCTACTACTTTCAGTATCATAATAGCCATACTATTATGGGAGGTGACTGGAACTGTGTTTTGAGTCCTAGAGACAATTCTAATAATATTGAATCAAACGTGTCAAAGTCACGTCTCAGATTAATTAGGACCCCTAGATTTAATGATGTATGGTTTTTGCATGACAGGGAACCCAGTATACTTAAGTACGCACAGACTATGACGCTCAAAGGCAATGTAATTTCCAGCGAAATACTACCTGTGTCATTTTCTGATCATTCTGTTGTCATTTGCAAAGCTGAGATTAATCAAAACATTAGTATTGGGAATTCATTTTGGAAGCTTAATAATAGTTTATTAGAAGACGAGGAAATTAAAGAAAAGTTGAGGAGTTTGTGTACCTTTTTGAACACATATAAAAGGAATTTCTATCATATCATTAATTAGTGGAATGATTTGGTGAAATCAGAAATAAAACAATTCTTTGTCAGAGAAGGCAAAAGGATTAGCAGGAAGAAGTATGGAGTCATTAATTATTTCGAAGCAAAACTAAAGAAACAATACATGAAACTTAATATGTCAGGAAATGCAGATTATGTAGACATTAGTATTCTCAAAGACAGAATAAACAATTTAAAAATCTCAGATATCAGAAGGGGTTAAAATACAATCGAGAATTCAAGACAGGATTGAAGGGGAAAAGCCCCCTCTTACCTTCTTGGGCAGCAAAGAGCAATAAATAGTAAAAAGATCATGACAAAAATAGTCGCAGAACGAAACATAATTCCGAATCTAGATGAAGGTCATGTTCTTACAAATACCCAGGCAACTGAACATTATGTGTTTGGGTATTACCAAAAGTTTTACCGGAAAAGCATTCGTGATGTACCTATGCAAAACTGTTTTTTGCAGTTTGTAGAGAAAAACTGACTGATTCTGACAATGATATTTTCCATAAGGATACATCTTTCAGAGAGATACGTGATATTCATTCCATTGCTAACAATAAATGCCCTGGTATAGACGGGATCCCAGTAGAATTTTATAAGGTATTTTGAGAAGATATTAGGCATGAACTAAAATTGTTGCTTGAAAATATTATGGAAACGAAAACTCTCTCCGAGAGTCAGGGTACTGCATTGGTCACTCTCATATCGAAAGGTACTGATGAGAGTGCTTTGGCTAATTGCAGACCAGTTTCATTGTTGTGCTGTGACTATAAGATACTGGCTAAGATAATTGCGAAAATTCTGAACCTTATCAGTCCTGAACAATTTTATGTGCCTGGACGATCCATAAATACACGTAATACTTTAATTAGGGATATTATGTATTACTGTAATGAGAAAAGAGCTCAAGGTGCTACTTTAAATCTTGATTGGTCGAAAGCATTTGACCCAGTTGCTATTAATTTTTTTCTTCAGATTCTTGAAAAACTAGGTTTTTGTGATGAGCTGATTTCCCGCATTAAGGTATACAAGAATATTGGAAGTTGCTGTGCTGTTAATTGTAACATTGGTAGATATTTTAGTGCGCAGAGGGGAGTCCGACAAGGCTGCCCTCTTTCTACGCTTCTTTATGCTGTTTTCCAGGAACCTCTGTACCTTACTATGAAAAGAAATAGGTGTGTTGAACACTTGCTCTTAGCGAATGCTAAGAACCTTAAAGTTCTTGGGTTTACCGATGAGTCAAATATTTTCGTTGCCAGTGATAATGGAATTTTGGAGATTAGCACATTAGTGCCCAAATTTGAAGCAGCCACAGGTTGTATGCTAAATAAAACTAAGACGAAAATATCTGGATTAGGCCCATGGAGTGATATGTCTTTTTGGCCTTTACCATTGCTTCAAGGATAAGTTAAGTATATCTCAGTTTAACCAGACCACTGAGCTGATTAACAGCTCTCCTAGGGCTGGCCCGAAGGATTAGATTTATTTTACGTGGCTAAGAACCAATTGGTTACCTAGCAAGGATATACAGGTTCTTTTACAACACTGGGAGTTTTATTTTCTGATAATTATGAAATAGCTGTTAACTCTTCGTGGACTAATATATTATGTAAAATTAAGAATACTTTGGCGAGCTTTCACAACAGAAGACTTACATTACAGTACATCAAAAAGCTGTTATTGTCAATAAGTAATGAAGTTTTCTTTAACATTTGGGGAAAAAATATGAATTTATTAAGAGAGACACTTTAACAAAGTCAAAGATTAGAGGAGGGATAGGAATGGTAAGTCTTTTTATGGAAGACACAAAGTATTCTAGCTGCCTCTTTCTTGAAGTTACACTGTGATGAGGAATACAATTTTATGTCAAATTATTATAAAAATTCACATAAGAAAGGCTTGTTTACTGAAAATTGAAGACAAAGAGACAATTCTTGTGTAATGGCACCTATGTATTCTGAGGTCCTAGTAACAGTTAGAAAATGTAAAACAGTTCAGAATTTTCCTTTTCTTAAATCGAGAACTATATACGTGAGCATATTGCCAAAAGTACCGCCAACTGTGGAGAGTAGAGACCCCCTTTATAATTGGCCTTTGATTTGGGAAAACATTAATATGAAATTTCTTTCTGCCGCTGGTAGGGAAATAATATATAAACATATTCACGAAATCTTACCCAATGAAAAAGATTAAGAAAAATGAAAATAACTCAAGACTTGCTAGTTTTGTGACGCGGAGAAATCAAATATTCATATAGGATATTGCAGCAAGAAAATTGCAAGCATAATAATCTTGTTGAAGGGAGTTTTGAAGCATTTTTGCAATTTTCTGAATTGTAACTTAATTAGAATTATGTATTTTGATTTCCCAGAGGCATCGAACGAACAAAGGAGCACAGCAACTTTAATTTTGTCAAGTTATTTTGTAAATATATGGTTATTCAAAGACAAGGATGTGTCTGAACATTTGATTACAAATAAAATAAAAACTTCCATTATACGTAACCAAAGAGATATCAAAACCATTTTAAAAGACAAAATATTCAAGCATTTCAAGGAGAATTTTTGTAAGTATGAAAGCAATGTATTCTAGATGTAAATGTATGTAGTTCGAGATTTTTTGTCATCTTTTGTAAATGATTTATTTATTGAACAAAAATAAAAAAAAGTTTAATTGTATATTGTGCAAATGTGTATATATTCATGATAAATAAACCATGAATAAAAACACACACTTTGAAGTTCTTATGATGGTAACTTTAAAGGATAAAATTAAATAAAAACATTTTAGTTACCACACTGGCAGCCAAACACCACATGAACAGCTGATTTTTGTTTTGGTTTTGCCCTCGTTCGTTGGCAGTACAAAGGTTAGCCTCGAAGAGACCGCAGTGGGAAGCTTAAAACTTTTTGATTATTGATGATAAAGTTTTATTTTCTGAGCCAAAGGAGTATCTTTTTTCTGTTTTAACGATGGGAATTACGCATAACTAGCTTGAAGTATAAAACATTTGGTATTACATAAAGGAAGAACAAAGGCAGACAAACTTATGTCCAAGATGAACTTAAATGAGCGCCTATCAAACACCAACTTTGGCATAAAATGAAACCCCAGTAGCCAAAGAAAGAAGAATTCATCAAATAATCTTATCAAATCTTTGAAAGAGAATTTTGCAAGAAAATAACGAAAACAAACGAGACTTTTAAAGAGTAAACTGCTTACCTAATGAGATGAAAATTACTTCAAGTGGGTGGGCGTTCATTAATGACTCTAACAATGGCAGCAACATGAAAACGAAATGACTGTCTGAAAACAAAAGACAAGCGTTGGACTCAAATATTATGTTTTGTTCAAGTGCTTCGTCAGCTGAAAAGCGGTTGTCCATCACAAGCAGGATATAAGAGGATTGTTTCAGTCCTATCCTCGTGAGGATAAGCCTCCAAGCTGACGAGAGAGAGGGCAAAACATTGTTTCACAAGGCTGCTTAAAAATACCTCTTAACTGTCATTTGCTCAGAGTTTTACAGAGTAGTTTTGACATCCAGTGAATGGGATTTTCTCTCATGCAACAATAACTAGTTTAATTTGAGAAAATGACTTGAACAAGTCAAGAAATAAAACAAAATGTATCAGTTAGCATTTTGACTTGCACTTTTGGGTACATTTTTCTCAGATTCCAGTGTTCTTATATCTTCGTCCTCTCACTGATTCCCAAAGCATGTTTAGTAGAGTCTGTGGGTGACAATGTTTATAAATCTTGTTTCATATTCTAATTTCATGAATATTAAATAGATCTTGCTCTCATGATATATCTGTGATGAGTTTCAGTCAATCATTCATTTTCTCTGAGGAATCCCCAACAAAAATTCACCCTTACTAATCAGGCCCTGGTGATCTGTTTAAGTTATGCAAAAATATATCCATTGCATAACATAACACACCAAAGACACCCATTTTTATATAAATGAATAATCCAATCTACCAAACTTTGACAAAATACGAGTATGCTGCGAGCATAATGAAGTCAACATTAAAGCCAGCTGAAGTGGAGGTGGCTGGCAAAAACTACGCTGACAACAAAATGAACTTCAAAAGAGCATAAACTGTAAACCTTAATGGAGGTCAATATTAGCTTAAACGAAAGCCTACGCATTATTGATTCTCAAAGAAGGAATACAATATTACCTGGATGAATTAGGAAAATCAATGTTACTTCTAAACACATGTTTTGTTCACTTGTTTCGTCATTGACAGAAAAGCAATTGTCTGTCGCTAGGTGGTTGTAAGAGGATTGTTTCAATCCTGTTTCCCAGTGAACGAAAATCTCTCGAGTTTATTAGACATGTTTTATAGCGCTGTCGTTCACGATTGAATTAACTGGTCAGTTGACCTTTGCTGTATTTTAAAGCGTAGGTTAGGCGTTTGTTGAAGACACACACACACATATATATATATATATATATATATATATATATATATATATATATATATCTTCTATACATACATACATACATACATATATATATATATATGTATATATATATATATATATATATATATATATATATATATATATATATATATATATATATATATATATATATATATATATATATATATATATATATATATATATATATATATATATATATAGAGAGAGAGAGAGAGAGAGAGAGAGAGAGAGAGATGTGTTTATGTAAAGTAAAGATAAAACCATACTGTTTATTTCACTTCTAAATTGAATTCGGCAGAAGAGTTGAAATTTTGCCTACTTATCGAAAGCAAATCACCAGGGGTCTGCTCTATCTCCTCCAATCAGGACCACGTGCATTGCTCTCTATTTGCAATGTCAGCGAAGGAGTTGCACGCAGATGCAAAAGTTGCAATGGGACGCTTCAAGTGTGTTTACACTGGCCTGGTGCATTCTGGGCAATTTATAAAACAAAGTGGGAGGGAAAATTTTCCAATGCCGAGTGGACCCGCATTTCGGAATGATTTTGGAGGTAAATACTCTGCTGAGTAAATAGGAGAGAGAGAGAGAGAGAGAGAGAGAGAGAGAGAGAGAGAGAGAGAGAGAGAGAGAATATTCATAATTTATTTACCCAAAGAGATAAACAGATGCGGATAGATAAACATACTGAGAGAGAGAGAGAGAGAGAGAGAGAGAGAGAGAGAGAGAGAGAGAGAGAGAGAGAGAGAGAGAATGCTGTTTAGATTTGTTTCTCTTTAAGGAGCGTGAAAGTAAGTGAAATGGGTTAGAAACTTCTTTCTCAGCCACTGAAACACGGAGAGAGAGAGAGAGAGAGAGAGAGAGAGAGAGAGAGAGAGAGAGAGAGAGAGAGAGAGAGTGAGATAATGCCGTTAAGAGTTAGTTATCTTTAAGGAGAAAGAAAGTAAGTGAAATTTGCTGGAAATTTGTTTATCCGACTTAAATTTTCATATTTTCTTTCTCTTAGGCTAAAATGTCGGGGTTAAAACTCCACCAATATACAAAAACGCCATTTAGGCGAGGTAAATGCTTATGCCATGTGGATGAAATGACCTGGAATTTGATACAGATGAACGTTGATATCCAGAATGATCAATAATAAATATAAGAAACTGGAATGGTCCAGTATATGTCAGGGTCTTGACGTGTTGCTGATGGCTCCCCCGTACATGTGTTTGGAAAGGCTTTGAGGATTTGGGAATCTCATACACAAGTTCTTGCTTTGCATGACAGTCACAGGTTGAGTGTATTAAGGTCTGGCTATGGTTTTTCTTTAAAACCATCCCTGGAAAAATAACCACACAAGACTATTCTGTGGGAAGAAACAAATCATATTTGAGACCACCCGAGTGAATTAACAGCAGGCAAACTCTAGTGTCCTCTCATTCTTTATACACTTTTAAAATAACAAAACAAAAGGTCTCCTTATCGGAAGCGAATCTCCGCTTTTCACCGTTTTATATCCTGCAATTCTGGATCTCAGCTCCCTGCAATGTCTATTTGCAATGCAGGAGCAAGAGGAGTTGCATGCAAATGCAAAAGTTACAATGGTGGGCTTCAAGTTGGTCTATTTCTGCTGGCTGCATTTTAGAATATTTGAGATCCCAGCGGGGAGGATTTCTTCATGATGGGTGGCCCCGTACTTCGGAATGATTTGGACGAGAGTAATCTATTACGTGGAGAGAGAGAGAGAGAGAGAGAGAGAGAGAGAGGAATGCAATGAAAATGTATTTTTTTATGAGAAGGAAAGTGAAATGGACTGGAGTTCTGTTTCTCAGCCAATGAGAGAGAGAGAGAGAGAGAGAGAGAGAGTGGCATTAATCCCATGCAGTTTTAAAGCCCCTTTTATTTATGGATTATGGCTATCTATTCATCTTGTTGCAATTTTTAACGATAATTTCTCATAAACACAAATCGCCTCTCTCTCTCTCTCTCTCTCTCTCTCTCTCTCTCTCTCTCTCTACACACACAAAGTCTTTAATCCTATTGTCCTTATTATAACAAATTCCTTTTATTTGGTCTGTTATGTAAATCCATCTATCCCTCTTTGCCGCTGACACACAAAGACATTCTCTCTCTCTCTCTCTCTCTCTCTCTCTCTCTCTCTCTCTCTCTCTCACCCCTTCGTCTCCTCGTCAAAATAGCTTTTTAGCAAGAGGCAAGAGCCCTTCAGACGAGACTTGGCATCACGCCTGGTCTTCTTCTGTTTCTTCTTCTTCTTCTTCTTCTTCTTCTTCTTTTTTCATCATCATTTTCTTCGTCCTTGGATTCCGTCCACCTCACAGCCTCCGGCTCTTAATTTGAGGAATCCGAACTGGAAGCCATTTCCAGGAGGGGTTGAAGGTGGCGTATTTATCATGAAATTATTTATTTTTTGCCTCAGTTATTTTATTTTCGTTTTATTTTTCAGATGAAGCTAATTTAATTTATTTGCTTCATTGAAAAGATCCTATGTTTTTATATACTCAAAGATGTGTAAAAGAAGCTTTTGTATAGAAGATAATTAATTATTTATTAGGATTTTTCTGGGGCCACAATTTCATATGGATGAGATTTCGTGGGATTATTTACATAAACAAATAAATGTAATAAATAGTCTGGATGCATATAAATGATAAATTAATATATCAAACGTTTCTTTAAAAGTTTTGTTGTCTGTTCACTAACTGAAGATTAGTATACAAATTCTCCAAATGAGTAATTATAAGAAGTGAGCAGAAAAATACACATTAAAAGAAAGAAGATCATTTAAGAGAGATCTCAAAACATTACTTACAGCTATCTTGTGTACAAGTTCCTCCCCTAACGTAACAGACAATTATTTTCTAAGAATTATATCTTAAAGTGACATTACAAAAAGAGATTAGCGACAAATGACGCATATATTTCCGTTCTGTAACAGCTCTCGTAAAAGCGACAATTAACGACAAAGTTTAGGAATTAGCGAAACGAGATGGTCGTCGATAAATTTTATGGCCAGTAAGTAAATTTTATTTGGTAGGCGCTAATATTGTTATGTATGTTTGCTTGTACATAAGCACGTCGTGGTCGCGCACTTACAAACATACACACACATATATGTATATATATATATATATATATATATATATATATATATATATATATATATATATATATATACACAGTATATATGAATGAATTTTTATCACATATGAGAAGTAACTTGCATTTTAATTTGTCTTATCTCTCTGCATCCTTTCTTATGTTATACCGTTATTTTACTTCATTTTAAAGTAGGTATCTCGCTCTTTTTTCAAGATATCCTTAGTTGTCCCTTCCTAACTTTTGTCACCCGGAAATCAATTTGAATTCAAGTGTTTATCAGAACAAGAATTGTAAACAAGAAGTCAGCCCTATTGCCTTTAGAAGACATACTTCAAGATCCCTATTATCTTCAAACTTTCGCGAGAAGTTGCTTTTCAGAAGTCTTCGCTTTCCTAACTTCTTCTGAAGTTAGGGGAACCATTGGAAAATAGACTGATCTGAGTTTTGGTCTCGTTAACATGAAAAGAAAATTAGACGGTTTTTTAGTAGTGACTTCCATTTCTTAAAAAGTCTCTGTGGCAGCTCCTTTTCCTTTAAACTGAATTACTGTTTTTTTCCACAGCTGGTCTAGGTCAATCTTTTATTTTCTTATACACATACACACACACACACATATATATATATATATATATATATATATATATATATATATTTATGTATATATATGTACATATATACTGTATATACATACAAACACACACACACATCACACACACACACATATATATATATATATATATATATATATATATATATATATATATATATATATATATATATATATATATATATATATATATATATATATATATATATATATATATATATATATATATATATATATATATATATATATATATATATATATATATATATATATATATATATATATATATATATATATATATATATATACATACGTATCTACACACACACTCACATATATATATATATATATATATATATATATATATATATATATATATATATATATATATATATATATAAATATATATATATATATATATATTGTCAAGACTATCTCCCCCTCTCTCTCTCATACCATCTCATCTGGCAAAAGAAATAAAGTAAATAATATTTAATTCATTAATTCATGGTTAGGAAGACCCACTGTAGGCAAAATTTGCCTCTATAAGCCCTCTCTCACTACTACCTTTTCGGTGTCACGTTAAGTGATGGTTTTGCGGGAACTGCTGGTTCCCCGCTTTCGCCTTCCCCTTTAATGGATTGCTGCCTCCTTACCTTCAAGTTTTTTTTGTTTTGATGCTTTCGTGGTGAGCTGCCGGTTTTCTGTCGTCAGTCGGGTCTGGTAGGGCAGCGAAAGTAGCGGCAGTGGCAGCAGCAGCAGGCAGTTTTTAGTCGACTTTGGTCGAGTTTTTGAGCAACAAATTGGAGCACGCCTACGAAATGGAGCACGATGTAGAGGTGGAGTGTGACCATGAGTAGTCGTGTGACCACGAGCTGCTCATCTTTGAACAGCGTGAGGCTGTCCTGGCGCCTCCATCGGGGTATTCTGGTTGGTGGGTTCTTGTCCCTGTTGTGCAGCTGAGGGCTGTCTTGGTGCCCCGATGGAGGACGTATGTTTGTGTTTTTTTTCTGCCTGCTGTTGTTTATTTTTGCCTTTTTTTTGTTTTAAGCTACTTTTTGTTTATGAAGTTAATTGTTTATTTAACTTGATTTTGTTTAGTGCTGCCTTTTGTTTTTTTTTTTGTATTTATGGTTTTTATCTTTTTACCAGACCTGACTCACTTGTAAATACTTGCCTTAATAAATTAATATTAAGCTTACTTTATTGTTTTTGTTGTTTTCTCCTCCTTTGTTTGTTGCATCTGCCGTCAGTGCAGCAGCCCCGTCCTGAGTATGTTAAAGAACCACATAAGGCTGGCCCACTCCCGGGTCTTTACAATGGCGACCGTGACAGGATGGCTCTGTTTTGGCTGCGGGGTTGTTACGGCATTGGAGGTGAGCATGTGTAAAAAAAAAATAATCTTTTTTTTTTTTTTTTTTTTTAGGTGGGAGGTGTCACGTTAAGTGATGGTTTTGCAGGAACTGCTGGTTCCCGCTCGTTCCCTTTGTGGATTGCTGCCTCCTTACCTTCAAGTTTTTTTTTGTTTTGATGCTTTCGTGGTGAGCTGCCGGTTTTCTGTCGTCAGTCCGGGTCTGGTAGGGCAGCGAAAGTAGGCGGATGGCAGCAGCAGCAGGCAGTTTTGGAGTCGGCGTTGGTCGAGTTTTGAGCAACAAATTGGACACGCCTACGAAATGGAGCCACGGCGTAGAGGTGGAGTGTGACCATGGTGTGAGTGTGACCACGAGCTACTCATCTTTGATGACAGCGTGAGGCTGTCCTGATGCCTCCATCGGGGTATTCTGGTTGGTGGGTTCTTGTCCCTGTTGTGCAGCTGAGGGCTGTCTTGGTGCCCCGATGGAGGACGTATGTTTGTTTTTTTTTTTTTCTGCCTGCTGTTGTTTATTTTTGCCTTTTTTTTTTAAGCTACTTTTTGTTTATGAAGTTAATTGTTTATTTAACTTGATTTTGTTTAGTGCTGCCTTTTGTTTTTTTTTTTTTTTTGTATTTATGGTTTTTATCTTTTTACCAGACCTGACTCACTTGTAAATACTTGCCTTAATAAATTAATATTAAGCTTACTTTATTGTTTTTGTTGTTTTCTCCTCCTTTGTTTGTTGCATCTGCCGTCAGTCATGACAGCCCTGTCCTGAGTATGTTAAAGAACCTACATAACGGCCCACTTGGGTCTTTACACGGGGGAACCTTTAATCTCTTCTCTTATTTGAGTGACTACCAAGATTTCTTTAAATTCTAGGTGCTAATCCTGGGGGAGTAAATCCTCGCCTGAATGGAACATGTGCTCACTGCCATCTTGAATTTCGGCCATGCTGCCAGGAGACCGACACAAGGAACAAAAGGCATAATCCCAGCAAGGCTATAAAGGATCTCAGAAGGACCCACTCGATCTTAGACTCTCATTAGACTCTGTCAGCAGCTCATCCAGTACTTAGGTCCTGCCCCTTGCTCTGTTTAACTGCCCAGTCTGGACACGTGGGAGTCCGGGCAATAGTAACCTTTGTTGTGAAATTATTCACTTGTCCTCCCTATCACTGGCTTCCCCGAAAGATGAGGACATCATCTCCTATGTAAGGTAAAATGCTGAATTTAAGGTTGATCTCGTCAGTCACATCCCTATTCGTCTCCAACTAATGTTCTGCTTTCCATTTCATAGAGCAAAATACCTACCGTGAGACTTGTATTGCTCTTTATTGTTGTGCTGTTTAATTCACCAAGCATTGAAGTGGAGTGTTACATAAATCATTAACAGTCGAGCTATTGGAATCGAGTTCAGTCTAGGCACCTTCTGTTTAATTCCTCGATTCCGTAGTTAACATGTTATCTTTGGATGAGTAACCATAGGTGTTTCGATTACAGATTAGGAGTAGTCGGCTGTGGACCTGTGAATCACCTTGTGTGCGTAGTGATCCCATTACATCATTTGCAACACCATTGAAGTAGGCTCCCACTGCATTTCTTCAAGCAGTTCCCAGTCATTTGCTCCTTCATCTTATATTACTGGTCCTTGTTTGCCTGTCCCGAATTATGCTACCATTCTTCTGACATGTGTTTCTTTTGTAAATAAATTTATAATTAATTAAGTTACAACCCAAAGTTTACCTAATCACTCCCCTTTTGAAGTTCGGTTTTCAGCCGTATTTTGATGTACATGTTTTTATCTGACCTCAAGGCCAGAATCCAGATTGTGGTGTTATCCAAGGTAAGTTGTGCATATCCCTAGTGTACCTCATTAGTAAACTAGACACCCCAATTAAAGACATGTAAATATATATACATATATATATATATATATATATATATATATATATATATATATATATATATATATATATATATATATATATATATATATATATATATATATATATATATATATATATATATATATATATATATATATATATATATATATATATATATATAAATATAAATATATATATGTATGTATAAATATAAATATATGTATATATATATATATATATATATATATATATATATATATATATATATATATATATATATATATATATTTTTTTTTTTTTTTCTTCGTTTTAACGTGCTTTTTTTTCTCATTTTCTATATGGGGTAAGCACCATGCCTTCTTTACAAAGGACTTTGATTTGGCGTTGGGGTAGGCCGTAGCCTCGATCGGCTGCCCTGCCTGACATCACTTAGACCCTAAGTAACGATGTGTACGTATATCGTGCCAATCCCAGCTCCCTTTCTCCCAAGCAGCGAGGAGAACTGGGCGGGTAGGTCGAAAGTTCGAGACGTGTGAGGTGTCTGTTATGTTTTTAGAAGATGTTGGAGTGGCTTTGTTTATGTGTGTATTGTCTGTAACACCCATTTGCTTTTCAGCAAACCTATCCGTTGATTACATCGTAATCCGGGGTGTCTACACGGATAGCAAAGTGTCGCCTTCACTGACCAGTCGGCTGTGGATTTGAACCCACGCCACGGACCTCTCTGAAGTCCTAGGCTGCTGCTCTACCGACTGAGCCACCGAGGCTCTATATACATATATATATATATATATATGTATGTGTGTATATATATATATATATATATATATATATATATATATATATTATATATATATATATATATATATATATATATATATATATATAACTATATATATATATAACTCATATATATATGCTATATATATAGATTGCGTGTGGGCTTGGCTGATGAGTTTATTAATTAATTCGCGTAATTTATGAGGTAACGAGTTGCCAATGATGCACGTAACCTGTCAATTAAATAAAAGTTAACCTCCAAAGACAGACAATTGCCAATTAAATAGGTCGCAGTTGGGGAAAAAACAATACAGGAAATAACGGGTTACTCTGTAACACATGGATTACATCAAACCCCCCTTACTTCCCAATTGGTCCGACAAAGAAAGGGTAATGCGGTTAGCGAGGAAATTACATGAACTTTCGTCCATGTCAGACACAGTCAATTTTCCCCTTGCTTCACCACTCCAGTTATAACATCAAAGTCTGTGAGATATGCTGATATGCATCGCCAGTTTAGTATTATTGAAGGCTAATTCTCTTCCGAACAATGGTGATCGAGACACAAAGGGGATCGCCTGGTTTACTTACTTAGCCTTCCTAATTCCATTTACTGCATGGGAATAGGTTACGCAATTTTCACTGAAGCAATGATCACTATTCTTATACTAGACTTCATAAAAGAAACATGGTTTATAATAGTTCTCGTAGTAAATGGTGAAGAAACGGAAAAGGTTGAAATATAGGGAAGAAATGTTAACAATCAGCAGATACTCTGTAATTTTTACTTACCATTTATGTTGGTTTTGCTTGTACCAATGCAATGGACAATCAGGATTCTAGAAAAAACACATGTTTGTTGTTCACTAAAACAAAGACAGGAGGGGACACAAGCTGAGAAAGTTGGCCTGAGCATGGCGTCGTTCTTAGTCTCAAAGTACTCTCAGTCTCCTGGCTCAGGTTCCAGGTCAGGGCAGGGCATAGCTGGGCTGTGTTTATGCCTTCGTCCGACTCAGGCAGTCTGGAGAAGTGACAGAGACATCGCCAAATGCATAGGACAAAGCAGAAGGAAGCTTAAGACCACCTTCACTGGGGTTACTTGTGAAACCCCCCTATGTTGAGTTGAGGACCCAAATGCTAACCTAGTCCTGCTCAAGACATTATTTTTTGAAAAACCCTAGTCCTATGCCCTGCATTCTCTTAGCTTCGACAGATGCCCTTCTTGTCTTTGTTCATGTTATTTTTTACAATAAAAATGCAAAGAGGTGAACAGCAGAATATTTATAAAAGCTCCCCTTAAGAGGCCTTCGCTCCTTTTGGACATGAAGGTCTGTACTAAGCAAGCTGTTCGTCTCTTTTTACTCTTTTCTCCTGAGCAGATTGTCCCGTGCAGTCTAACTAACTACAGACCTAGCTAACTCTAGAAAGGACATGAGTTTAGTCATTTTTCAGTACAGAACCTAACTGCACTTAAAGTGCTTATGGTTATTACGTGCCACCTCTTATAATTCTTGATGTTTTAGACCTAGCCAAATGGTGCATTTTATGGTGTTCCTAACCTAACCTATTCTAACAGCCATAGCACCAGCATAAGGACAATGAACTAGCTAAGTTACAAAGGTTTCTGCACTACAATTGGTAATTACTAGTTAGGTACATGAGGTTTGCCCTCATATGATAAATGTTTGCCTCATTGAGGTCTTAGGCCATCACGTGCCATGGCGTAGGGGCTCTTTTGATTTCAGTTACATTTTTGTTACACCTACTTATGTGATTACTGCGGCTCGATGGAAAGAGGAAGGACAAAGTTTTCTCTGATGTACTCAGTCTGTTCTAGAGCTACTGTATGGTAGAGATCACTGGCTACTTCCTCTGGGCAAGGCCAGGATCACTCCAAGATGGTAAGGCACTGTGCCGAAGGGCACTCAGTGCAGGATAAGCTCATGGCTCAGCAACTACTGGGCTCTCTTCTGTCCCCTTCTTCTTCTTCTTTGGGTTTCCTCAAGGCCTGTATCTACGTCAGACCTAGGAGGTGATGGGGCATCGACTCTGGGAAAGGCCAGGGCTAGTGGGCGTGAAGTCCAGGGTACTTCAGAAGCTGCCAGGGCTCCCTGACCGGCTGCTGTGACAGCCAGGTGAAGTGATCTCGACTTCTGCGTCCGGGGGCCAGTTTCTGGTCTCCCTGGAAGATGTAACAGTTTGGTCCAATTCATCTGGGAAAGATTTAGTGAAATGTCAGGTGCCGGAGGCCTCTCCGGTTGCTATGATTAGTGCCGCGGGGATCCTGGATCTCCCGGAGGAGGATCTGCATCATGGGTTTGGACCAGGCACAGAGGGTCATATCGGTGGTGGCTCAACGTCCGAGCAGACAGGTGTGGCACTGCTCAGTGCTGCAAGTGGCACTGCAGTGGTTGGCGTCAGGCATGCCTGACAGGGGGTTCAGAGGTGCAATACCTCGTGGATGGCAAATTTGGCTGCTGTAGAGATTCCTGCACCAGCTGAGAGATCAGAGCCTCTCAAAAGTCTTGCTGGGCGTCCGCTGGGCGTTGCTTTTGGGCAGCCCTCCAATTTGGATGGCCTGTCCCACATGTCTACGATGCTGGCTCCTCTGAACATCTCTTGATGAGAGGTAGGACATCTTTGTTGGCCGCCCCTACATGAATGAGAGACTGGGCTGAGACATTTTAGTGTGTGCCCCTTCTGCTGACCACTTTGGTGGGTGGATGGTGGGTTTTTGTCTTGATTGGGTTCTACAGTCTGAGCTCTGTGAAGGTGGCGTGGTTACCAATGGCGTTGTGAAGGAGCTTCCCAGAGACGTCCCAACAACAGCAAGAGACTCGGCCGAATTCCACCCACCATGCCAAGGCAGTGGGGTAGCGTGCCTCAAGGTGCTGCCGTGAGCCTGGAGCTTGGCTCTGGGAAATGGTAATGTTGTGGCCCCTCTATCCCTTCTGTCTCTCCCTCCAGGTTTTTTTCATCAACCATGGCACTCGCTGGCACTTGGGCCCTGGAAATCAGGCTAATGTCTGCTGCAGTGTCTACTGTGACTGGAAGGGTCACAGGGCAGGTTAGAGCCCTTAAGGGGCCACGAGGAGGAACTGGGTCTCAGTCTCTGGGGTAAGGATCTTTTCAACCCTGCCCTGCGGATGAAGTGCTGATGAGGTTGATGAACTTGGTGGTGGGGACATGATGTGGACAGACCCGGATTTCCAGCACTGTGTGGCCGGCAGCACCACAGGATCTGACACTGGCCTCTTGCAGGCTAGGTGGCCTGCAGTGATTGTTGGTGGAGGGCTGCATGGATGCAGAGGGAGGAGTTCTGGCTGTTGTGGAAGGTTCTTTGTTGGTGCCAGCTTGTATCGCCTCCCCAGCTTCAGCATGCTAACCTCTTGCAGTAGGTGCCGTGAGCTTGCTTTCGGCAGTCCATTCTTTTTGGAGCAAGTTGAGCCTGAGGGTATCCAGGTGGCACTATGTGCGCTGAGACATAACTAATGAGACTGGTTGAGTTTCTCATGAATCGGCCATGCAGCAGGCTTCCATAAAGGGTGGGCTGCTTATCATTTTTAGATATACAACAAGGGGGCCCAGGCACACATTGGTAAAATCCTCCAGCATGGTCCGATTGAAGAGGTCCTCAAGCGTCGTGCAAGAGGTGTCAAACCAGTGGGTGCCAGACAGGTCTTGTGGCAGGCCCATTCAGTCCAGGACCAGCCAACTTCTCGGCAAGGCCTTGGAACCGCTGCCTCCATTTCTCAGGTGGTTATTTCGCCAGGCCTTTGTAGATGACTCCTCACGCCCTTCAACCATGTTGCCTCTCTGGCTCTCCAGTGAGCAAAGAGCTGTCTTAGCTTTCCTCCATGGCCTTAGCTAGCACTAAGGCCCTCTCTTTCAGTGGTGCTGTAGTTATCAAGAGTGCCTCTATTTCCTCCAGACATGCTTCAAAGCTCGTCCTCCAGTCCACTTGGGGATGAGGGGAGTGTCTAAGACTGGAGCATTTGGTGCAACGGGTGTGGGGTTGGAGGCTTGCTGTCTAGCCATAGCTTTGGCATTTTCCTTTTCCAGCTGGCTCCTTTTCTTTGAGTAGCTCCTCTCACTGAAGGCTGACTCATGCTGTCTTCTCCCATTCTTCTCTTTCTTCTTCCAGCTGCTTCTGTTGCCTCTGCTCCCGTTCTTCTTCATACCCCTCTGTTTGACCTACGCCACTCGTTCTTCTTCAAGCCTCTGTTGCCGGAGTCTTTCTCCCTTTCTTGCTTGGCCAAGTCATCCAGCTGTTCCTTGACCCATGTGGTGAGGTCCAATCTGGTGAGACCTGGCTCCATCAAGGCTCTATGATTCTCTGTTGCCATGGTTCTGGTGGGTGAGGGCATCTATCTGGATCGACTGGATGTGCTTGGAGGCAGGCAAGCATCTAGTTATGATCCTTTCAGTGATGTGGCACTTTTCAATAAGTGGCACTGTGGTTGAGTGTGCCATGTAAGGTCACACTGGTGGCACTCAGTATCTTTATGCACTGAGTGTAGGTTATGTACAAAGGGCTTTTCTTCTGTGTTTCCTTTTGTTCTCTGGTTTTGTTTTCTAGTTAGGAGTTTAGTGTTCCTAAAGGAAATGTGCTCTGAGTCAACTAGTGTACAATTCAGGGGAGAGAGAACCCCAGGGTAACAAAGGTAAGAGTAACAGAGGGAGATGTAAGTTATTTTGGTTGATGACAGTGCTTCAGATTAGTGGCACTGTGGAAGGAAAATAAATTGTGGTTGCTTTGAGGCCCTCGTGAGCTGTCCTAGTCCCAGTACCCACTGTTGCTACTCCCTTTGCCTGCAGAGGGAAAGGCTACCTTCTGAATAAAAGACCGCACTCATGACCGACAGTTTCTAACTGTAATTAATCTATCTTGTCTCATCAATTTTGTGGGCTGAACTTTTCTTTTTATTTGGTTTAGTTTACTTAATTATTCCTGTTGAGCTCGTTCTTTCTATGAAATGCACATACACATCGGAGTTTATGGTTGAAAGGTTCCTTGAATAGATGAGAGAGAGAGAAAGATTCAATCCAACAAATTTGTGCTGCTTGATAAAATCCAGTAAAATTTTATAACTGCACACTGGCAAGTTCTTATTTGAAGATATGTCTTCTTGGGCTGTTTTATTGGTTGTTGTAATCGTAAGTTTCCCTGTAGCCTAGGTTGTGCGCATCTTACTCTGAGAAGTTATGATTAAAATTATAAGTTTCTTTTCTTTATATGATTTCTTACGCCAGTGGATTTTGTATGGGAATTTTTTACTGTATATTTCTCCTAACTAATACCTATCATTCCCTGACTAAATTATATCTTGCTTTTTCTATTGTAGAGAACCTGTCCTATTTTCTATCTATAAAGTCTGTTAGCTAAGATTTTTTAAGTGGGTTACTATGCAAACAAAGTAGCAGATTTGTGGCAATGATGCAGAGGCTAAAAGTGATTGGGCACGCCCACAAACCAATCACACAAACAATAACAACAAAGGTTTTATGATGGCGGATATGTGTAGGAGCAGTCAACAAGGGTTTAAAATTTCTGATGAATCCCGTTATAAACAAAGCAAAATTCAAGCAATTGCAGCTGGACACGCGGCTCGGCGGATGAATACACGATCCCAAGGCGCGTTTGTTTACAACTAGTCACCTACAGCACTCCGAATTCCTCTCACAAAACGAATGAAGCAAATGCAGGAATACAGGTTTTTACTCTAAATACCAACAATGCAAAGGATTTTTATTTATGAGATGGAAAACGAAATTCCTATGAGCTACGCTTTCTTTTTTTCTTTTTCATCGAATTAATGATCCGTCCACTGCTGAGTGGTTCGTGGATACAAAGGAATGAAATGGATTCGTGACGTCCTGATAGGACGGAATTTACGTTACTTAAAATGCTAAATTTTTATGAAATTAACTATTGCCATTCGTTGCTATAATGACAGGATTGCAGTGTACTACTCGGCTATCTGAAAACTTGTAACTCGGTTATGCTCGCTCAAGCATCTTCAGAGTGATGAAACGCGATTCTGCTTTTGATTCTGTGAACTTTGCAAATTTTGTCCTCCCCTACCGCTGAGAGACATGTTAGGGCGCACTTTCTCGTTCTTTGCCGTGCAATAGTTAACTCATTCAAATTCAATATCATGCATTAATCCTGCTGGGGAAAATAGTAAAAATTAAAATGACACGATAACTCAGCCCTTAACCGGCTGGAATGTGGCAGTTGCACCCGGTTCCGGCACAGTTTCTTTTTAAGATTTTGTAAATTGTTAATTATAACTGCTCTCAATGCACACTTCCTATCTACGCTAATTTCTTAATTATAAAATGGTACTCTTATTACTGTGTGCCTTGTCTGTCTCCTTGTTTTGAATAGCATGAAATTAAATATGATCTGGCTGCTTTCTTTGGAATTAATGTGTAATTAATTTGATTCCCAAGCCTCTCTCCTAAATTAAGTAGATCTAGGCTAGATCACCAGTGTTACGTGATGGGGGTTTGGCTGATGAGTTTTTATCAATTAGTGCGTAATTTGAGGCCTTGAGTTGCCAGTGATGCATGTAACCTGTCAATTAGCTAAATGTTAACCCTCAAAGACAGACAATTGCTTAATTAAATAAGTGCTTCGCCAGTCAGGGAAATGATAAGGGAATTGGGATTACTCTGCAACACATGATTACATCAAACCCCTTTATTTCTAATTGGTCCGACAAAAGAAAGAATGTGCTGTTAGTGAGGAAATTACATGAACCATTCGTCCATGTCGGACAGTCAATTTTCCCTTGCTTCAACTAGAGTTATAATGCTACAAAGTATGTGTAGATATCGTATCGTACACACCAGTATTAAAAAGACTATTTCTCTTCTGAACAATGGGATCAGTGACACAAGGCACCTGAATTTTGAAACTTACTTACTTAACCTTCCCCTAATTCCTATTTACTGCACGGGAATAGGTTACACAGTCGCTAAGCAATGATCATTATTCATACACTAGACTTCATAAAAGTAAATTGGTTATACCATTTATCGTAGATGGTGGCTAAAGGAAAATGGAAAAAATTGAAATACAGGGGAAGAAATATTAGTAAACAGCAGATGCCCTGCAATTTTCAGACTTACTGTTAAGTGGGTTGCTTGTACACTGCAATGCAATGGTTTCTGAAAAACACACGGTAATGTTGTTCACTAATAAAAAAAACAAGCTCAAAGGGGAAACCTGGATACAGTTTTGCCTAGGCAACACGTGCATTCTTGGTCATGATGGTACTCTCTCTGACTCGGCTCAGGTCTCAGAGCAGGTCAGGTACTGTAGCATTGACTGTGTTTATCCAACCTCGTCCACGCCCCAGGCAGTCTGAAAATTTGACAGAGACATCACCGAATGCATAGGACAAGGCAGAAGGAAGCTTTTAAGCCCACCTTTACTAGAGGTTACTTGTGAAACCCTCCTGTTGGTTTAGGCCCTATATGCTAACTAGTCACACTAAAGACATTATTGTTTAAAAGGCCTACAGTCCTCAACCTATCCTCTAGATAGAAGACACTCTTCTTGTCTTTGTTCTCTCTTATTTTTCTTTAATAAAATATTAGATGGTGAATAGCACTCAAATATTTAAAAAAAAAAAAAAAAAGTATATATGTATATATATATATATATATATATATATATATATATATATATATATATATATTATATATATATGTACATTTTATATATATATATATATATATATATATATATATATATATATATATATATAAAATTCATTTCCACTGTTTATATATATATATATAGGTTTATATATCTTCATATATATATATTCATTATATATAAATATATATATATATATATATATATATATATCAATTACTAATATATATATATATGCCCTATCATAGGCACCATCATATATATATATATATAGCCAATATATATGTATTTGTTCCACCTCATTATGAACCTATATATATATTATATGATGCCATGCAGTCTTTATAGAAAATATACGAATACTGATATATGCGCCATCTACAATAGATATATCGTAATACAAAGGTTATTTATAGACGGTGCAATAGAAATCTATAGGGAGAATGGCTCCAAATGACACCGAGGACAGATTCCTGAACCTTGCCATCCTTTTACATCCGTAACCCGAGGCTCGAACCAGTAAAGTAAATTTTAATTCACTCCTCCCGCCAGTGCCCTATCGTGAACAAGGACAATATCATCTTGATGAAGGCAATGGGACGGAATAAGGTTCTTATATATCATAAACCCTAATTTTTTCATTTATTTTCCATTGTATGACCCCAGTAAATGTGTTGGAGCATTCAGTGTTAACGTAATTATGCATTTAGTGTTGAACTGAGTTACTTGCACCATATGTGCATTTTTCAGTATTTGTGCGTCTATTATTCTTGCAAGTAAATAGTCTTTGCATGTTTTTGCAAATAGGAGCCAAAAGAGAATATCTGGCTCTATCCATGTGAAGTCCTCCTTGTACCTGCCATAGGGTTAACTACAATGTTTCCTGTTAAGAAGGCCTCATTGTAGAATATTTATATTGATTCAGTCATTTAGCAAGAGATATATATTATTACCTATAAGTAATTTGTCATTCTTCTGAGATATGATTGCTATGTAAATAAATACTTAAGGAGAAGCTTTGAGTTTACATAATTTTGACACATGGAGGCCCTAAGTCCATAGATTTCCTTGCTTGCTTCAAATTGTCCTAATATTGAGTCAAATGTGTAATAAATAAAAGGAACTCCCTGTGTTCATCTGCTGCGAGAATCAAGTATGCTATCCACCGGACATTCATAGCATCTGGCTACCTGCCATAAATTTTTGCCACTCATTAGGAATAGCAACACTAGCTGTCATCTTAATAGAGGCGGCCCTGATATCGCCCCCTCCATTTTAAGCACATGAGAAGAGCCAGTTCCACTCGTAAGTACATGTCAAAATTTTTTGTTTAGGTTTTCCTAGTGCGAAAAGTGACTGCAATTTCAGTATTGTGCAATTGGACCACATTGCATGCTTCAAATTAGTTTATGAGAAGATAGTGTGTGCTAATTAATTCATAACAAGATTTTGTGCTATCGTCCATTTACCTCATGTTTAAGGAATGGGAATGCTAGGGAGTAATTCAGTTTTGAAGAGTAAATAAAGGGAATAGAGCCCCCATTTTTGTCCACATGATAAAACAATTTGATGACTCAAATTGTGGATAGGCACACTGTAGTTGCGATGGAAGTCTTTGACTCCTGTACCAGAAAATTACGCAATATAATTCATTAATTTCCATTTTTGTTGAAGGCATAATTCCCCATATTTTGACTCAAAGGGAGTAAGTGGTTGTTTGAAGTTTTAAGTTGGTATTGAATTATTGTTTTCATTTTTAATCTTCCATTGGTTCTGATTACCTTGTTATAACTATCAAGCCGATGGGTTAATTACTGAAAGACAGAAAGACATTTGACCCGTCCGCAGTATGGCAGAACTCCTCCTCGGCATTGAAGGAGGCCTTCTGTGAAATTCAGTGGTAATCGTCGTGTTCAAGTGCTTTTTCGCAGATTGTCTAGGACTCGATAATTATACAGTGAGGATATAAATTCCCAATATGTGGATAAATAAAACCCCACTGGACCACTGGATAGCTGGATTTGTTAGCCGACATTTGTGCCACGTCGAGACGTATATCCTGAAGTGACTCGTTCGATTATGACCAAGGGTTTTACTTTGATGTATCATGCAATCGTTGTTTGATTGAGCCCATTAGTCAACTTGATGTGTCGTATAATATGCTCCTTTATCTGCAACTTGTGTGGTGAACGTCGCTGTGTGTGTGTTATATGCCTCTCCATTGGTGTGGGGTTCAATGAAGGAAGAGCCAGTTTGACCTCACCTTGTTATTGCCAGTACTTTCATTTATAATTAAGTAAAAGGTCTTGCAGGTGTTAAAATTAACTAACTATTCTTGGTTTCCTTTTTTGAGTCAATTTGTTATATAAAATTTCCAGATTATTTGCGTCAAATTCAAATTATTATGAGAAGAGGCTTTTGATAATTTTATTTTGTTCTTGCCCTGTAATTTTTATGCAGCATTTTGAGTAATTCTGGGAAATTTAATTTGACCTGTTTCATGTCACTAATAGTGATATTGTTCATAATTTTAGGACAAGTGGTTGAAGAGTAAACATATTCACTGAATAGGACCTCTCGCTTCGTCTACGTCCACATGAGTCCTTCGTCGATGATGCAATTCCATGAAAAATAAAGGTCTAAGATGAATGTACTGTAGGCTTGCCACCTTCAGCGTGTTTGTTGTTAATTGAACCAATGTTACATTTATATTAATCTGTGTGTTCCCTCCTCCATTTAAATTACTTTCCTGAAGTATTGTTTAAGTGAATAATATAAAAAAGGAGTTTTCTTAGCTTTATTTTGCATCGATTCCTTTATACTCTCTCTCTGATTTTCATTTGGTCCAATAGGATAAGCTAGGAATTTATTTGGGAATCAAATTTCCGCTAATTCAAGAGAGAATAGTAAATTGACACTGAGTTCAATTCCAGGCCAAGTGGGCCCATCCCTAACCGTACACCATCTTTGATTTGTGAGTACCGTTAGAAATTCCATTGTTACAAACCGCACGCACAGCGCTCATATAACCCTTTTGTTCGCTCGCTAATTTTTATCCATACATCTGTGCACCTTGCCGCATTTTTTAAAGCAATAAATCTTTTATTCTCTAACTGAGTAGGATATTCCTCTGTGAGCCCATAGTATTCCTGTACATTTATTTGTTGATGAAGATATCAGCGAGAATTTCCTCTTTCATTCATGACTGCAGTAGGTCCGAGTGTGGGAAAAAGGGCAGGCCCTGGTGAAAAGCCAGACACATGGTCAAGATGACTCCCCCCACACGCTGACTCATTCATTTGTCGGCAGATGTCACGAGACCAGAAGTAAACACTTGAGTACTGTTATTAGTCATGTGCGAGCTAAGGTTTGTTTTGATAATGGAGAATAACAATTTCTTTCCCTCTCCACGCATAACCTCGGCAGTTCGGACTGCCCCATGCATGCTAAAAGATTAAGCATTTTTGTCTTACCCTCATGCGTTGGAGATTTTAATATTCGATAGGATCGATGTACTGTTTTCCTTACACCACATTTGCAATTATTTAACAGCACAAGGAAAATTCTTTACACACCATAAGTGTATATCCCCATAAGCCTTTTCTTTTTATCAGTTCTGCAGCATCTCTCCACAAAATAAAATATACATAAAGACTTACGTTAGCCTGGGCTAAATTTCCATTCATTAAAAACCACTAAGTCTATTCAGACATATTAATTTTTAACAGTCTTTTCAGACACCCTGAGATTTGTCTTATTCAGACATATTAATTTTACCTGAGTCTTTTCACACAACTTGAAATTTGTCTTATTCAGGCAGATTAATTTTTAACAGTCTTTTCAGACGCCCTGAAATTTGTCTTATTCGGACATATTAATTTTCCTTCATGCTGAACAATTTAGTGTTTCAGACATCCTGAAATTTGTCATATTCAAAGATATTAATTAACGTTCATTCCGAACAATTGAGACATCCTGAGATTTGTCTTATTCAGACATATTAAATTTTAAGTCTTTTCAGACACCCTGAAGTTTATCTTATTCAGACATACAAATTTTCGTTCATTCTGAACAATTGAGTCTTTCAGACACCTAAATTTTAAGTCTTTTAAAACAGCTTGAGTCTTTTCAGACATACTGATTTTCTAATGGGTCACGCCCATATAAGCGTTATCTCAAGATGTCCATGACATCCAGGGCCCAGTTAAAATGAGGACGCTAAGTTCCACATGTCCGCTGGAAAGGAAATGGGACTGTTAGGAATTTCAAAGATGAGGGACTGGGTCCAGAGAGAGTAACGATGTGCCAAGACTGGAAAAGAGAGGCAGAAAGACAGGAGATTTGTGGAAGAAAGAAAGAATAGCCTGAGGAGAAATCAGAAGAGGCAGACAAGAACAGATTGGAAAGACAGGAGAGGAGAAAGAAAGAATAGCCCAGACAAACGAGAAGACAGAAAGACAGGAGAATGAGAAGGAAAGACAGAAAGAAAGAATAGCCCAGGAGAAACGAGAAGAGGGCAGAAAAGACAGAGAATAAAATTAAAGACAGGAGAAGGGAGAAAGAAAGAATAGCCCAAGAGAAACGAGAGAAGAGGCAGAAAGACGGGGAGAATGAGGAAGGAAAGACAGGAGAAGAAGAAAGGAACAGGAGAAACGAGAAGAGGCAGAAAGACATTTGAGAAGGAAAGACAGGAGTTTTTAGGAGAAAGAAAGAAAAGGAGAAACAAGTAGCAAAAGCTCAGAAAAGATTAGAGTAGGAGAAAGAAATGTACAGGAGAAACGAGAAGAGGCAGAAAGACAGAGAAGGAGAAGGAAAGAATAGCCTAGGAGAAATGAAGAGGCAGATAGGCAGGAGAGGGAGAAAGAAAGAGCTCATCAGCTTGCAATGGCAGGCTCACGACAGGCACAACACATCAACACCCCTCCTCACTCAACCCTCAACAAGTGTGGAGGCACCTCATAAGAAAATGGGACGATGCTGTGGCCTGAAATTGGCTCGACCATGTTGAAAAGGTCCTGACGACATATCAGCCCTCTACTGAAGAAGTGTCTCTGATCCTGGATGGCACCTTGAAGGGAAAGGTACCATTGCATTTAATGCTCTCCCTCCTGAGGATCAAGGAAATCTTGACCTTGTCCGTTAAGCCACTATAAAAGCTTTTGAAATAACTCCCAACTGTTGAAGGAAAAGGCAGAGAAATATGCCCAAGGAATCAAGCCAAACCTGGTCTGAGTGGATCTTCAAAAAGACCCAGGTCTTAAAATGATGGCTAGAATCTCTGAAAGCCACTAGTGTCGAGGATGTCCTCAAACTTTTCCAGCCAAGGACTTCTTATTTTATGCCCCGCCAGCTCTCGCCACTCATTTGTGCGATAAGGCACCTAAAACAGTAGTTGAGTGCTGCTGTTGGCCTGACATATGGGATACACATCATCCCCATCTAAGTTCCCATGGAAAAATTATATCCCTCCTTGCCTGCCTCAACTAACTCCCAGCAGCCAAACTAAATGAAAAGGACTCCCATAAGAAACCCCATGTGTGGGTATTGTAAAGAATAGGGAACCCCACAGAACAGTGATTTTGAAGGCTGAGAATCAGCCAGAAAACCCGATTTACGTCCTCAAACGGGACAACACCCCTAGCCACACCTGGGTAGTGGACAAAGGGAAAGGGCCTGCTCCCTCCTATGGGGCAGTGCCAGGTAAAGATTATAGCCAGACCTATTGCCCCGCTTGCAAAGTCTATGGCACTCTGCCCAATGGGCAAAATGCCCTAATAATAATAAATCAAGTATGCCCAACATCTTAGGGTCCTCCAGCCCAGGGTCCCATTTTTGTGGCACTTCCCTGAGGCAGGTTTAACAGCCAAAAAGACAAGGCATTTGATGATTCTGATGCACAAATGTCCCTCGTTAGTGGGAAGGCAAAGTTCTCTGAGGAGATACCATTAACAGACGTAAACTTGTCAAGATTGAGGTATCAATCACTTTAAAATGATACTTTACTGTCAGTTGATGGTCACGAGACCTCACAGATGTGAAATCTGCGACCTTGCAATTCGCCAAATGCATTCCTGGAGGTTGCGACATCCCTCCTGGGACAGGACTCTTCAAGTATCCATCTAAGTTACAGCAATCCTGGGGTCCAAATCCCCCAACTCATCCATTAGTGATGAGTAAGCCTCAAATTTCTTGTACCATCGTTCCACTTGGTAATGCCACCTGTGCAGTGGCCCTTTCCATCAAGATCGATTCCCGAGCCCATTCTGGATAGCCCAGACCTGGCCCAGTGCTGGTACCAGGGCCCCAAATAAATCCTCCAGGAGATCCCACTTTGATTCCCAATCTCTGCCAATTGTCATTTGGGTGCACTGAGCAGTGCCAAGCTCCATCCGTCCCGAACGACAGTTCTTTGTTTTTCCAAATCAATTATTAGTGCCTGACCATTGCCTTAGTGCCAGCGCCAAAGCACCCACTGATCTCCATTCCAGAGAACCCAGTCCGATCCCTTTTTCTCCTCTCGGATGTTGCTCTGCTCTACCAATGCCAGTAATGGAGACAGATCCTTCCGACCACAGTGAAGCTCACCCAAACGTGTGGCCTGTACCTGTGCCTGAGCTGGTCATTCTTACCTCTCTCAGCTCTCACGCCTCTCAACAACTGCTTCTCTTCTCTCTCTCTCAGCACAACAGTGAGTAAGGATTCTGCCATGTCTAAAAAGGCTGATGAACTCAAGGAACTGCGAAGGATCATGGTAGAGCTTGCAAAGGCCCCTGCATCAGCTGTCAAAGAAGCCAACACAGGTGGCACTCAAATACCCTCCCTGGGCTCGGTTCCGCTGATTCTCCGACCTAGACAAACCAGCATGGATAATTCCAGGTAGCTTAAAGAGAGCCCCTGAGCTCTCCTGACACCTGTGCCAAACTGGCACAGTGCCATCCCTTTTCCCTTTGAAGACTTTGGCACCTCTATCCAGAAGAGGATATCAGGGTCCTTCACTATTCTATTTTCCTTATAACTCTATCCTTTATTCTATTCCTTCAACATTTCCCTTCCTTACTTTTGATTATTGCTCACATTTATTTTATGCCTTACCAAGGTCCCATTTTACTTTAATCACCTCTGCCAATGCAGAGTGCCATTGAAAATATGCCAAATGTATAAGTCCTATGACTTCCCATTTATGCCTTCGACAGTGCATTTAGAATGTTATTATGCCATCATTAGTTTTATTTGAGTGCCAACTTGGCACAGTGCCATTATTGTAGATGCTGGCAAATGATCCTGCTAGAGGAGTTGCACCCTCTAGCTACATTGTGGCCTTCTTGGGCTAAAGAATGAACCTCGCCATTTTCCATAGGCTAAGGAATGTAATATCAGTATATTTAATCATCATCTTTTATTAACATTCAATGACTACTCTGAATCTGTCACCTGTTCTCTTTGTGAATCTCTGTAATAAATCTTGAGTCTCAGACTTGCGACTTCGGGTTTATAGTGCCCGAATGGCACTAAGCCATTGCTCAAGTGTCATGGAAAAACCTGACCATGCCGGTTTACCTTACCTAATGCCTCTTCAAGGCAGACTAACTGCATGTGTGCAAAATTCGTAATTGATTATTATTAAGAGTGCATGAAGTATCTCCAGACTTAACCTAGTATTGATACCTTGTTTTACCTACACCATTAAGTTGTGAAAAATATTCTGATTAGCGCTGCCTTAACGTAATAGGAATTTAATGATAAAAATATGTCATTTCTAGCAGCAAGAATTTATTCTGTGTTAACATAAATGTCATAGTGTTGTTTACCTCTTGAAATTGATTGCTATGCAGAATTTAAGCTAAATTATAAGGCATGAAAGGGAAATGAGAGAGAAGTAAGCACAGTACTTAAGTGAGTTTGCTCACTGGTAATCATTCTCACCTGATCTAAGGTGTGAATGCTAACTTGGTTGGGGAAGTGCAATGGATGAAACCTTTTTTCCAGCAACCTCACCCACTTTTACATCTGTAACATAGGAGAGAAAGAAAGTAAAATTCATTTCCATTGTTTAATTACTAGAACTGTGGGTTTCCACTGGCCCCTTCATAAGCTCTCTCCTTCATTCCCCAAAATGGTTAAGCCTAACCCTTCTGTCTGTCCAATTGACTGCCTAAGGCTTTTCCCAGAAGCCTTCCCCTATGGCGCCAATCAAGCAAGGAAAGGGAGAAGCCAAAAATGAGAAAGTTGATGCTGTGTGGTCATTATAGAAACGTGATGAAGATTGACCTTTGCGCCATCTACAAGAGATGAGATGAGTAATCTCCGAAGGTTATTTATAGACAATGCAACAGAATTCGAGGGGAGAATCGCTCCGAACACCACCCAGTCCAGATGTCTTGAACCTTGCCTGGTCCTTTGAACCTTCCACGTGTTTGACCCTGAGGCTGGAACCAGTATACTTTGTAATGGCATTTTAATTCCCTCCTCCATCGCCAGCGCCCTATCAAACAAGGACACTGTCATCTTGACGGAGGTAATGTGCCAGAATAAGGTTTCTTAGTCAGTCACAATTCCTGGTATTTCTCTGTCTAATTTTTTAATTTATTCTCCATTGTGTGATCACCTTCAGTAATTTGTGTTGGAGCATTCAGTGTTAACACAATTATTCATTTAGTGTTGAACTGAGTTACTTGGCACCATATGTGCCTTTTCCTCAGTTTTGAGCATCTTATTATTATTGCAAGTAATGGTGTTGCATATTTTGCAGATAGGCCTTGACTGTGGAATATCTCGGCTCTGTCCGTGTGCAGTCCCCCTTCTAACCCTCGCCCCCAATTGCGATGTTTCCTGTTATGAAGCATTGTCGGCATAGAATATTTATTCTGTGTAGCATTCAGTTATTTAGCAGGCCCTTATTATTACATGCCCAGTAATTTGTCATTCTTCTGATCTGTTTTTATGTAAATTAGTTAAGAGAACCTTTGAGTTTATGTAACTTTCCCTCACACGAAGAAGGTCCTAAGCCATAGATTTTCCTTGTTTGGCTACGAATTGTCCTAATATTGAGTCAGATGTGTACAGATAAAAGGGAAACTCCTGCATTCATCTGTTGCCACCCAGAATCAAGTAAGTATCCCCTATTCATATATATATATATATATATATATATATATATATATATATATATATATATCACCGTGATTCATATATCAAATACAAATATATACCGCCGGTAATATGTTTTATATATTTTATGATAATAAGTCCATGGCGTCGCTGGTTCGGGATCGCGACGGTATATATATATTATCAATATATATATATATATATATATAATATATATTATATATATATATATAAATATATATTGATATATATAAATATATTATGTAGTATGTATTATATATATATATATATATATATATATATATATATATATATATGTATATATATATGTATATATGTATATATATATGTATTACCTTATATATATATATATATATATATATATATATATATGGTAATACAGTATTGTATATATACATTATTACCTTCCACGGTATATTTGATACACTAGTACAAGTTGGTAATGCACTAGACCCATTATCACAAGAAACTCTACTCCGGTTCATCATTGAAAGTTATAATGCGTTTCCGTGAGAGAGAGAGAGAGAGAGAGAGAGAGAGAGAGAGAGAGAGAGTTCCTATTATCTAAGACATATGAGCACATAATGCGTGATAAAAGGTAATTGTTTAGACCATTAACGCAGGACGGCTGATTGCCACAAACTTGGCTTAGGAAATATTAAGTTTCTCCTTAGTTTCCAGAGAAGAAAGTGAAAATAATTCATTAGGGAAAATATCCTTAAACAAAGATAAATGCAAAAGAAAACGATACTGCAGTTATATTTACCAGCTGAGATAACGTGTGGACATGTAAAACGAACAGAGAAATGAAGTCTTCAGATATTCGTCAACGTGAAGTATACTTTCAGATTGAGATTTTCCGTAACTTTATTTATATTTTCTTTAATAATTTCTGCAGATAAGGAGCACTTAAAGCAACCAGATAATAAAACCCCTTACTTAGTCTCAACTGGCCAGAGATAAACGAGCCACCATCAAAGGAACGATAGAAATAAAACCAAGAGAAACGAAGAGAATTAAAGCCATATTTGATCTCACAGGAGGAGCCGTTCGAAAGGTGAATGCCCTGCACCAGCGAGGAAATGAAATTCTTCCCACGCTTTAACTATCATGAACAAATAACAAGGTTTCGAGGAAGGAAACAGTTGCTTGATTTCTCACAGGGATCGGAAGAAATAGCCTTGAATTATTGGGTGTCTCTGTACTTGCAAGTTTAAGCATTATTAGACAGCGTGAGAGGAGCCTGCTGCATTACATAGGAAGTGTACCTTTCCAAAGAGGTAGACACAGGAGGGGAAGATGCCTCTTTATATATGTAGAGAGAGAGAGAGGAGAGAGAGAGAGAGAGAGAGAGAGAGAGATTATAATCTGATGGGGATACTATAATCCTTTTTTGTCTTTCTCAAGTTTTATGTTTCTAAAATTAATATAGGAAAATATTCGAATAAAAACTTCATAGCTATTAAAAGATATAAGCATTATGGATCATTCAGAATAGAAAATAAAGAACATTTTTGTAGTTTATGACCCAGTGAAAACCGACCATTTTTATTGTTTATGAATACCACGAAAAAAAAAAAAACAAATTCAATGTTTGTGACAATTGAAAACACCGTCTAGTCTGACCCCATGAAAAAGGCCGTTTTTTTATGATCACCTGAAAAAACCCATTTCTATAGTTTATTACCCAACGAAAAAGAATTTCTATAGTTGATGACCCTAGGGAAAAGAATTTCTATAGTTTATGGCCCAACGAAAAATAATTTCTATAGCTCTTGACCCCATGAAAAAGATCACTTATAGTTTATGACCCGATGAAAATGAATTTTTATAGTTTATGACCCCAAGAAAAGACCATTTTTATAGGTCATGAACAACTGAAAACAACCTATTTCTATAGTTTAAGACCCAATGAAAAAGACAATTAGCATAGTTTATGACCCAACGAATAAGAATTTTCATAGTTTGTCCCAATGGAAAATACAATTTTAATAGCTTATGACCCCATGAAATTCTATGCAAAAGACATTATTTATAGTTTATGACCCCCTGAAAAAGAACATTTTCATAGTTTATGACCCATTGAAAGTATTCGTTACATGAATATGCCAACTCTTTGGTGCAATTGCGGCATACGGAATATTTCTGGCGTTCGGAGGTCTGAGCAAACACAGATACACCGCTGTTTATACATGCATGGCAATCCTCACTGCTGCAGGAGGCCGTGGCATACAAATATAAGAGTATTAACTATAAAGCAGGTTATATTTGTGTATGAGAGAGAGAGAGAGAGAGAGAGAGAGAGAGAGAGAGAGAGAGAGAGAGAGAGAGAGAGATTACTTCTCCTTAAGAGAAAGTTCACTCTTCATCATACACGTTTTTCCTTATGTTATTCTTTTTACGTATGTGTGTGTATGTGTGTGTGAGAGAGAGAGAGAGAGAGAGAGAGAGAGCATTACTTCTCCATAAGAGAAAGTCCACTCTTCGTCACACACTATTTTTCACGATGTTATTCTGTATATGTGTGCGTGAGAGAGAGAGAGAGAGAGAGACTTCTCTATACAGGAAGTCAACTTTTCGTCATACATCTATCTATGTTTTCATCTCTCTCTCTCTCTCTTACCTAATTAAAAAGTTGGGGCCTGCAGTTACCAAAGGTTATAAGGACTGCTGACATCAGAGTGGATGAAAGAGTTTCATTTGAATTTCAGATGAAACTGAAGGCTTGTATAAGCATTTCCCTACAATAAGGGAGTCTGAATATTATGAATCTAACTGTCTATCTAACTATGGTAAAATATATGGCATTTCTCTGTAAATGAAAAATAGATTGAGAAATTCATTTTTAAATTCCTTTAAAAGCACCACGAAAAAAAATCGACAAAATATACCTTCCGTAACATTTCCCTCGAATAATTGTCTAGCCAATGTTGTGGGAAATGGGAGAGGGAATTCTAATTGTTCTCAGGTGCTGCCAACTAGATTGCTACATGTATACAAATTGTAAGGAAGGAGGAACTTCTCATTTGTGGAAGCTGTCTTCCTTCCCATATTTGTGAAATTAATTCGGTTGTCACAGGGGACTCGAATAGATGGGAGGGTTGCTTTTCTCTCATAAAATTCAGGGGTCTCTCACACGTATATTAGATATATTTTTTTCTATAATTCTTATGTAACATTGTCCCGCTATTAAGATTGGTTATTATTTTCAATTTTCTGCTAAGTTAGTAAGAATCTTTTGATCAGGCACTCATGCTAGTTCCTGAGAGAGAGAGAGAGAGAGAGAGAGAGAGAGAGAGAGGAGAGAAAAAAAAGGGGGCTAAAAGTACAGAAATATTTAATTTTTTTGGCACATTTTACCTCTACTTCTATTGTATATATATACTGTATATCATATTATATATATACATACACACATATATATATATATATATAGATATATATATATATATATATATATATATATATATATATATATATTATATATATATTATATAGATATATATATATATATATATATATTATATATATTATATATTATATATATATATATATATATATATATATATATATATATATACATATGTATATATACTGATTAAAGAGGGCATTATGGCTATTATAATTTCAATATGTATCTGGTAAAAGTGACCAGTAGATTCTACATGTGTATATATATATATATATATATATATATATATATATATATATATATATATAGATTTATATATATATATATATATATATATATATATATATGATATATAGACAATACACCTTATTACAATCTTTATTTCTTTATTTATAAAGTAAAGAATAAAATATACCAGAACCGTCACCTTGAATAAAGCTCAAGTGCTCTCGTATAGGCCTACAAGCGCGATCCCTAGAGC
>NC_089771.1:12517883-12552883 GCF_040412425.1 Macrobrachium rosenbergii
AAAAAAAAAGCTCAAGGATAAATTACGTATCCTTTTGAGGTGGATTTTAATTTCTCTCTTCTAAATTAACATTATTTCTCATTTGATGATCTTAGTCTTTTGCACTTATCGGATGACCTAATAAACAGTAAAATGAAAAATTAAATAAAAATAATAGCGAGAAATAAGAATAAAAAGAAAATACGATAAAGAAACAAAAATATAAAGATTAAATATAAGTAAATATGAAATAAATAAACATAAAAATAGAATAAAAACAGGAAATGAATAATTATAAAATAAAATAAGAAAGTGTTATTGATTGTGATTTAATTAAATGGAACCAAGATTAAAAGCTCTGTGGCACTGTGACAGAAATTAATAATTGAATTTATCCTTATAGAATACTATAAGTGGTAAGAGATTGAATACAATCTTTTAGAAGACTGTAAAAGAAGAAGATGAAACGACAAAATATTGGATAGAAACGAGAAGGCATATGACACAGAAAAATTTCCAAATATTTTTTTATGAGTGTCATAGAAAGTTATTTAATGACTACGCTGACCTGCTGGCTTCTATTTTAATATAATTTTTCAAAAAAGGTATGATTAAGCCCTTTCCCGATTGTTTTTCAATTATAGCTAATCAACAGGATCGTAAACATGAAGCACTGAGATTTCTGAATGATTTTGCAGTCCAGAAAATTGCAACATAAAATACAGAGCTAAATGTCAATATTTGGTTATATTATCTCATGTTCCAGGTTTCTGGGAATTTTCATTACACAAGATGTAAGGGAGAGCTATTTTTTCTTTTTAACGTTTTTAGAGACAGGTTAATCCACCTTACAAGGAAAGCTTGAAAGTTTTTTTTTCTTAAGAATTCTTAGCAACTAGAGGCATCAACTTATGCAACTACAACTTCTTAAACAAAGACCGAATCCTACAACAAAGCAACTTGCTATTCCATAAGCCATGCAGAAAAAACAAAACTACTACAAAGATATAATTTAAAATAATCTATTATACCCAGGGAAATTCATTCATGTTTAGCAAAAGGAAGATAATAAGGCAAAAGAACAATACCGTTGTTTTACCTCCATTAGGATATTCATATCCCAAGGGCCTCATTATTCACGAGATTTGCATACGAGTTGTTTGAACAAGTAATGCGATGCACTCGAGAGCAAATTAGGTCAATTGAAAAGGGAGATGCGAGGACGTTTATATTTGTTGTTTTTAAATGAAATGTAATGAGGTAATTAAGGTGTGGATTATATATCCATAAAATATATTAAAATGGGACATTTTTAGATAATTTTAGACAAAAGCAGGTAAACAAGTAAATGACAAAAAAAAAGAAAAGAAAAATACATAAATAATTGGATAAATCAGAAAAGAATCATAGGTTGGAGAACTTACCAAAGTTTATTACGGTTCCTTACACAGACACATGCACAAAGTTGCGTGTATAAGAACTCCCACGGAAAAAGAGTATGCGTTATGGATATAAACGATGCGTAAAATCTGTTAATTTGAAAACCTCTCTGCTTCTTATTGGTACTGACAATAATAACTAGTAGTTCTTCAGCAGTGTCGACGCGTGATGTAAAAGGAAACACGAGACAAATAATGAGTTTTTAAATGATTTTGCATAATGAATTACTTTACCAGAACAAACATACGGCAATAAACATAAATTAATAACAATAAATTTCCTGTTAAAGAGAAATTTAGAGAAAATAGTTGTAAGAAGGACTGGTATTTTCCTACTTCACCAAAAATATGCAAATAACTAACTAACTAACTAACTAACTAACTAACTAACTAACTAACTAACTAACTTTAACTAAATAAATAAATAAATAAATAAATAAATAAATAAATAAATAAATAAATAAATAAATAATAAATAAATAAAAAAAAAAAAATAAATAAATAAATAAATAAAAAAAGATAACAACGATATTTTAACCTTACGAAGACCTACCTTCTCCATGGGTCTAATGTGGTGTCCAAGCAGGGGTAATTAGGCAAAGTGAAATAATAATAAGCATCCTGACTGAAGGGCATTGTAGCATGAGAGGACGGCGGGTAGGGAAGCGGGGACCCAGCTCTTGTAATTAGGAGTTTCACATTTTCGTAACTTCTTTCAAAATTTGACTTTTTATAAAGAGGATTAATTGTATAAAAGAATGACAGACTTTGCTAATAAATTGTTTAAGGAAGCAAAGGAATCCGAGACACGGAACGATGAGGCATTTAACAACAGAAGATGGAATTAAATTCTTAGATCTTGAACTGAAAAAGGAAGGATTATATTCTCAGTCTTTAAAAGAATTCCGTATGATGTACTTTAAAGATAATTAAGATAATATCCATTACGTAAATCATTCATGGGCAACTGTGATTATATAGGTAAAGTGAAAAAGAAATAAGCACTGTCTCTTAAAATCAAAGTAATTAAATAAAAATATCCACACTAAAGTTTTAAGATTTGATAATTAGACTAAACAAAATGGAAATGTATTTTTTTTCTCGAAATAATACCGAAAGAAAATGTTTTGACACAGCATAATACTTTCTGTCCCCTGAAAAGAATATAATTTGCTTCTTTTTTAATAAAATTCGTAAACAAGCTTTCGTAAGTGGACACTTCAGAAAGAATTCTGTAGCAATTGACCTAATTTACAGAACATACAAGATTCTCTCTGTCTCTGTCTGTCTGTCTGTCTGTCTGTTGAAACCTTCTTTCTTCTTCTCTCTCTCTCTCTAGTCGAAACAGCACTCTGCCACTAAGCAAAAAGCATTTCTGAACGTGAACGTCTTCGATTATACATAACCCCTTCCAAAATGTATTGTCACTGAATATTTCAACAAGAGGAGTCTAAATAATATAAAGAAAAGTAAATAAGCAAAAGAGGCATTAAAAATCATAAGAAACGTCGAAGAAACTGACGAATCTAAATAATATAAAGAAAAGTAAATAAGTAAAGAGGCATTAAAAATCATAAGGAACTTCTAAAAAACTGACTTGAAGTTCTTCGACGAAATCGCGAGAGCAGAGGAGGATTTTACCATACTGATAAAATTACGACGGAGGGGAGACGTCGATTCTTTCCACTGGAGCAGCGTCGCTTCCGTGAGGATTTTATCGTTGATTCGTTTCTTCTCCTGGAAAAAACTGCTTTTAAGTGTAGCAATTTCCGTCCGATCTGTAAAGCGTATGAGAGAGAGAGAGAGAGAGAGAGAGAGAGAGAGAGAGAGAGAGAGAGAGAGAGAGAGAGAGAGAGAGAGCTGGATACGATGGGATATTTCGAATTTCTGAAACAAGTTCCGTCCCATTTGTAAACCGTTTGTGCGTGTGTGTGTGTGTGAGAAGAGAGAGAGAGAGAGAGAGAGAGAGAGAGAGAGAGAGAGAGAGAGACAGACAGACAGACAGACAGACAGAGAAAACCATATGTTAAGGACTATCCCGCTTTCAATAACATCATTTTAAGGAGCTCTTATAAGCAATTGATATATTAATGGGTAACTATAATTCTATTTTACTTTGAAGTCGGTAAGTGCTTGAAGTTTAGAGGCAAAGACTTATGATTCTTAGTAGTTTATTGCATTAAGAAATAATAGGTTTAACATAAGAAATTAACCTAAAATTGGTAATCTACTTATATTGACGAATATTATACCTTATATTCCTTATATAATCAAATAATCATTAAGACACTAAGAAGTAAAATAACTCTGCATTTATTTGTCCTACAGCAAACAGTACCAAGAAAACAAACCTGACAGCATTAAGAGAGACAATTCAAGAAGTCTGGAGTCTTCAAACTTTCGTCAAAAGAAAGCGCTCTTTTCAGAAGTCTCCTTCTTCTTCCTAACTTTCCCTTGAAAAGTGAAAGTATTGCGAAAGTGCTGGATTCGGTGTCAACTCTCGCCAACATAGAAAGTGGAAAAATTCGTCAAAAAGTTGAAATCTGGGGAAGACATTTGTTCCTTTCTGGTACTGAGAAAGTTCACAGGGGGAATCCTGAAGTTGGATGACGCAATGTCCTTCTCAATGCGAAGGATATTGGGGTGGCTGGCTGTTTTAGGTCCTAGCCAAATGTCAAGAAACGTGACAGGTAAGCAGCCGCTGTACTTGAAATAACAAGTAAATCGTCTCATTACGCAAAATTTCTCGAAAATGGTAGCAGTTGGAGATATACATATCTATATACACCTGAGTAAACTGTATCTTAATTCATCCACTTTCGATAATTCTCAGTAGATGGCGTTCAGAGCACGTGTCGAAACATCAGAGGAATTAAAACCTCAACAGAAAATCTTTATGTGACATTAGGTAACTTGATACACCAGGTACATGCTGATGAGAAGGTTATAAGGTGCGTAGAGAAGACTCTATGTAAATTAAATGCCGTGGAAACGGCTATCATTTTCGATGCTACTGCCCTCAGAGAAGGTCTCCCAATAATAATAATAATAATAATAATAATAATAATAATAATAATAATAATAATAATAATAATAAGTCCTGATAAACAGGATGGCTGCATCATTTGAGTTAATCTTATATTGAGTCTTTTCCTGCATCATTTGAGTTAATCTTATATTTTTCTTCTTCTTCTTCTAATTCTTTTTTCTTCTTTCTTCTTTCTTCTTCTTCTTCTTCTAATAATAATAATAATAATAATAATAATAATAATAATAATAATAATAATAATAATAATAATAATAATAAAGTAAATTTCTGCTGTATTTGTGTTGAAGGATAGGGCATACTAGCTTATACAAACATTCCATAATTCAATTTCACTGAAGTGTAATTATTGCAGAGTATAACTTATAATCAAATTTCTTTAAAAACTATAGGTTACAATTAAATTTTTTATGTAAATGATAATTACAACTGATGTACATGAATTATCATTGACTCTAAAAAAATCAAGTAGTAAAATAAAATGCCTAATAAACAGGAGATCAGCACCTGCCCTAAGAGCCTACGGAAGCCCTGGAGGACTTTAACCTTTTTAACTTTTAAAAATAAAAGTAAAAATTAAAGTAAAGACAATGAAAAGCTCTATGATCGTTCCGTCTCAGTCAAGAGCCTTCATCTCCTAATGGCGTCATTTGAACGTAAGCTTAGAGAGCAACTCTCTCGAACAGGTAATGTGGTACACACACACACACACGCACACACACACGCACACACACGTGTGTGGCCTAATCAGCTAAAGTGAAAGGAAGGCAGAAGTAAACACTTAATGGCTTTTTTTTTTTTAATCCCGAATGAATAGGTGCTTTGGTCTTGTAATTAGAGCAAGCATTACCATAACCACGTACCGTCTACTAGAACGTGGATTTGGTATGGCTGCTGTTTATAGAGATTATAATTTGTTAGCAGAAAATAGGAGGTATTTATAGAGAGGACCATTATCTTCGAGTAGAAAATAAGAGGTTTTTATAGAGAGGATTACAATTTTCGGGTAAAAACAGCAACTACTCAAAGAGAAGATTATAATCTTTTAGTAGAAAATAGGAGGTATTTATAGAGAAGATTATAATCTTTTAATAGAAAATAGGAGGTTTTTATAGAGAGGATTATTATCTTAGAGTAGAAAATAGGAGGTTTTTATAGAGAGGATTATAATTTTCGGGTAAAAATAGGAGCTACTCATAGAGAAGATTACAATCTTTTAGTATAGAATAGGAGGTTTTTATAGAGAGGCTTATAATTTTCGGGTAAATATAGGAGCTATTTATAGAAAGGATTATAATCTTCTAGTAGAAGATAGGAAGTATTTGTAGAGAGAATTATGAGCGTCAAATAGAAAATAGCAGGTATTCATAGAGAGGATTATAATCTTTTAGTAGAAAATATTAGGTATTTATAGAGAAGATCATAATATTCAAGTAGGAATAGGAGATATTTATGGAGGATTATAATCTTTTAGTAGAAAAAAAAATATGTATTTATAGAAAGGGTTGTAATATTCGAGTAGAAAATAGGAGGTGTTTATAGAAAGGATTGTAATCTTCGAGTAGAAAATAGGAAGTATTTCTAGAAAGGATTATAATCGTCGAATAGAAAATAGCAGGTATTTATGGAGAGGATTATAATCTTTTAGTAGAAAATATCAGGTATTTATAGAGAGGACTATAATCTCTGAGCAGGAAATAGGAGGTATTTATAGAGAATTTTATAATCTTTTAGTAGAAAAAGGAGGTATTTATAGGCAGATTATAATATTCGAGTAGAAAATAAGATTCATTAATAGAGGATTATAATCTCCGAGTAGAAAATAGGAGGTTTTTATAGAAGGGATTATAATCTTCGAGTAGAAAATAGAAGGCTTTTATAGAAAGGATTATAATCTTCGAGTAGAAAATAAAAAGTATATAGAAACAGAGGAGACTTAAAGTATAGCAAAAGAATAAACAGAAGGAAGTTCAGCAAGATTAGAGTTTTTAGATATATGGATTTTACAGAAAAGAGCATATATACACAACAATAAGTAAAAATGTCATGAAGGAAGTGCTGGGAAAATGATGACCTCACAATAAAAATAAATTAGGAATTTCATAATAATTTAATTTATTTAATGATTAAATTATTGGTTTATTGAAAAGTTTTCTTTTCATTGCAAATAAAACAAAGAATGATGAAGAATCATGACGTGAACGACAAAAATTAAATCAATAAACAAATAAATAAATAGCGAAAAAAGTATAATAAATTGAAATAAATAAAAAATAAGTGAAATGAAATAATAAGAATAAATGAACAAATAAACAAAAGCCTCAGAGGTAAGGTACGTTAGTCAACACATATCTCTACACACACACACACACACACACACAACAAACACTGACATACCTAAGACCTCATAACAAAAAAGATTAAAACTAAATACAAACGAACCCAAGTCATGTACGAAATGTAAACAGCCCGAGGTCTCAGCATCACACGAGGAGATCCTTTCTCTTTCCTTTTTGATAGCGACTATTGGCGGATCTGACAAAAGGACCAGGATCTTTGATCCTGTCCTTTTTAGGAATGTGTTTACTTTTAGGGATGTCAAAGGAAATGAAAAAGGATATCGGTATTTTGGGATCTCTAAAGGATTATTTTCTTGTATTATGATTCAGATATATATATATATATATATATATATATATATAAATCATCACCCATAATCACGTATGAACAGAAAATAAATTTCTGACTCAATGCCGGGATCGAACCCAGGTCTCTCAGGTGGAAAGCAAGGGCGTTATCCACTGGGCCATACGAGTCTAAAAGAAGTTGAACTCGAGAGAGCAAAGGAATTACCTGGGCAAGCTAACTGCTTGCATACCATGAGTTTTCCCCAACTTCCCGACTCAGCAATGACCCAATAGACAACATTTCATGAATTATCCCGAAAGTGAATAAGATAGAAATCATCACCCCACAATCACGTGTGGAACAGAAATAAATTTCTGACTCACGTCGGAAACCCAGGTCTCTCAGGTGGAAAGCAAGGCGTTATCCACTGGGCCATACAAGTCTAAAAAAGAAGTTGGAACCTGAGAGGAGGAATACCTGGGCAAGCTAACTCTTTCCGAGTTTTTTGACTCAGCAATGACCCAATAGACAACATTTCATTGAATTATCCTTCTGAGTGAATAAGATAGAAATCATCACCCCACAATCAAGTGTGGAACAGAAATAAATTTCTGACTCGTCGGATCGAATCTAAAGTTGGAAAGGACCAGGATATATGATCCAATAGACAACATTTCATATATATTCTAGTGAATAAGATGAAATCATACAATCATGTGTGGGACAGAATAAATTTCTGACTCATCGAAAAAGGATAGTATCCACTGGGATACAAGTCTAAAAAAGTTGGAACCTTATTTTTGGGCAAGCTAACTGCTTGCATAGTTTTCAGAATAATATATTATTATATATATAGAAATCATCATCACGTGTGGAAGAGAAATATATATAGGTCTCAGGTAGGCGTTATCCATGGGCCATATAGTTATATAACTGCTTGCAGTATATTAATATAGTATCAGAAAAAAATCATATATATTTCTGATCGGATCGAACCCATAGGTAGATAGATACCAAGTCTAAAAAGTTGGTTGCAGTGAGTTCCGGGTGCGGTTATATAGGTTCCAACTTCTTTTAGACTTTTATGGAGTGGATAAGATGAGAGACCTGTTCGAGAGTCAGAAATTTATGTTCCACACGTGATGGGGTGATGATTTCATCTTATTCAGAAATAATCGAATGAAATTTGCATGAGTCGGGAGTGCAAGCAGAGCTTGCCCAGGTAATTCCCGGTGCAGTTGCTCTCAGGTTCCAACTTTTAGACTTGTAGCCCAGTGGATAACACCCTTGCTTTCCACCTGAGAGACCTATTCTGATCCTGAACTTGTCCACACGTGATTGTGGGGTGATAATTTATCTTAATGATAACGAATGAAATGTTGTCTACATGAAGTTCAAACTTTTAATTCCTGTGCAGCTGCCTCAGGTTCCAATTTTAGACTTGTATGGCCCAGTGGATAACGCCTTGCTTTCCACCTGAGAGACCTGGTTCTGATTGAGCTTGATTTGTGGTGAAGAAGAAGGGATAATGAATGAAATGTTGATTGTCATTGCTGAATAAGTTAGCTTCTTTGCAGTTGCTCTCAGGTTCCAACTTCTTTTTAGACTTGTATCCAGTGGATAACGCCCTGCTTTCCACCTGAGAGACTGGGCCTGAACGTGAGTCAGAAATTTATATATATATATATATATATATATATATATATATATATATATATATATATATATATATATATATATATATATATACTGAGAGAATAGCAGAAGACACACACACACACACATATATATAGATACATATATAAATCATTTGCAGAGAATAAGATCAGAAGAGTACTGCCTTCCTATTCCTCCCAACTTGCCACTAAGGATACAAAGTGCAAGTCAAACCTTTTGGCCTTTTCCTTAATTATCGAATTCATTCCTTAAAAGCAAATGGATATTGAAATCTTGTGAAGAATAATATATATAATATATATATATATATATATATATATATATATATATATATATATATATATATATATATATATATATATATATATATATATATATATATCTTTAGTTTTTGACTTTACTTTTGCTATTCTTGGAAAAGCAAAAACGAGGAATTGATAAGTTTGTAGAGTTTTTTTTTTTTTTATTTCTCCAGCTGTTATTGATACGTTTTGCCGTCGCTTTGGTCTTGTAATATTCCTAGTAATTGAATAAAGTTAACGGAAGGGAAACTTGGTAATATGAGACTGAAGTTTCTATATTGCTTCTGTGTCCGAGCTCTCGAAATAATGACGAGGAAACACATGACTGGGGAATAAAGATTTATAAGCAAGGCTGTGTGTGATGTGATTCGGAAAGATTTCCAACCAAGGTTTAATGTGTATGTGTGTGTCTTTTGTAAAGATTTCCAAAGAAGGTTTAATGTGTATGTGTGTGTCTTTTGTAAAGATTTCCAACGAAGGTTTAATGTGTATGTGTGTGTCTTTTGTAAAGATTTCCAAAGAAGGTTTGATGTGTATGTGTGTGTCTTTTGTAAAGATTTCCAAAGAAGGTTTGATGTATGTGTGTGTAAAGATTTCCAAAGAAGGTTTGATGTTTGTGTCTTTTGTAAAGATTTCCAAAGAAGGTTTGATGTGTATGTGTGTGTCTTTTGTAAAGATTTCCAAAGAAGGTTTGATGTGTATGTGTGTGTCTTTTTAAAGATTTTCAAAGAAAGATTTCCAAAGAAGGTTTATGTGTATGTGTGTGTCTTTTGTAAAGATTTGTTTAATGTGTGTGTGTGTCTTTTGTAAAGATTTTGAAGGTTTGATGTGTATGTGTGTGTCTTTTGTAAAACAAAGAAGGTTTGATGTGTATGTGTGTGTCTTTTGTAAAGATTTCCAAAGAAGGTTTAATGTGTATGTGTGTGTCTTTTGTAAAGATTTCCAAAGAAGGTTTAATGTGTATGTGTGTGTCTTTTGTAAAGATTTCCAAAGAAGGTTTGATGTGTATGTGTGTGTCTTTTGTAAAGATTTCCAAAGAAGGTTTGATGTGTATGTGTGTGTCTTTTGTAAAGATTTCCAAAGAAGGTTTGATGTGTATGTGTGTGTCTTTTGTAAAGATTTCCAAATAAGGTTTAAGTGTATGTGTGTGTCTTTTGTAAAAGATTTCCAACAGAAGGTTTGATGTGTGTGTTTTGTAAAAGATTTCCAACGGAGGTTTAATGTGTATTTGTGTGTTCTGAGAGTGTGTTTGGAAAGGTTTAAAGTGTGTGTGTGTGTGTTTCTGAAAGTGTGTGGAGTGGAAAGATTTCCAACCAAGGTTTAATGTGTATGTGTGTGTGTTTCGGAAAGATTTCCAACCAAGGTTTAATATGTATGTGTGTGTGTGGGTATGTGTGTATTTTGGAGAGATTTCCAGCCAAGGTTCAATGCGTACGTGTGTGTGTGTTTTGGAAAGATTTCCAAACAAGGTTTAATGTGTATGTGTGTGTTACGGAAAGATTTTCAAGCCAAGGTTTAATGGGTATGTGTGTTTTGTAAAGACTTCCAATCAAGGTCCAATGTGTATATGTGTTTGTGTTTCGGAGAGATTTCCAACCAAGGTTTAATGTGTATGTGTGTGTGATTTGGAGGGATTTCCAACCAAGGTTCGATGTGTGTGTGTGCATGTGTGTCTGTGTTTTGGAAAGATTTCCAAACAAGGTTTAATGTGTATGTGTGTGTGTTTCAGAAAGATTTCCAACCAAGGTTTAATGAGTGTGTATATGTGTGTTTTGTAAAGATTTCGAACCAAGGTTTAATGTGTATGTGTGTGTGTGTTTCGGAAAGATTTCCAACCACGGTTTAATAGGTATGTGTGTGTTTTTTGGAAAGATTTCCAATTAAAGTTTAATGTGTATCTGTGTGTGTTTCATAAAGATTTCCAACCAAGGTTTAATGTGTATGTGTGTGTGTTTTGGAAAGATTTCAAACCAAGGTTTAATGTGCATGTGTGTGTGTGTTGGAAAGATTTCCAACCAAGGTTTAATATGCATATGTGTGTTTAGGAGAGATTTCCAACAAAGGTTCAATAAGTATGTGTGTTTCATAAAGATTTCCAACCAACTTTTAATGTGTATATGTTTGTGTTTTGTAAATATTTCCACCCAATGTTTAATGTGTGTGCGTGTGTGTTTCGGAAAGATTTCCAATGGAGGTTTAATGCGTATGTTTGTGTGTGTTTCGGAAAGATTTCCAACCAAGGTTTAATGCATATGTGTATGTTGGTTGTGTAAATATTCCCAACAAAGGTTTAATGTGTATGTGTTTCAGAAAGATATCCGACCAAAGTTTAATGTGTATATGTGCATGTTTCATTAAATTTTCCAAACAATGTTTAATGTGAATGTGTGTTTGTGTTTGAGAAAGATTTACAAGCAAGGCTTAATGTGTATGTATGTGTGTGTTTCGGAAACATTTCCAACACAGGTTTAATGTGTATGTTTGTGTGATTCATAAAGATTTCCACCATGGTTTAATGTGTATGTGTGTGTATGTTTCGGGAAGATTTCCAACTAAGAATGATTTTGTATGTTTGTGTGTGTTTTGCAAAGATTCCAACCGAGATTTAATGTGTATTTGTGTGTATTTTGGAAAAATTTCCAACAAAGTTTTAATGTGCATGTGTTTGCGTGTTTCGGAAAGATTTTCAACCAAGGTTTAATGTGATGTGTGTGTATTCTGTAAAGATTTCCAAACAAGGTTTACTGTGTACATGTTTGTATGTTTCAGAAAGATTTCCAACCAAGGTTTAATGTGCATGTTTGTGTGTGTTTTGTAAAGATTTCTAAACCAGTTTTAATGTGAATGCCTGTGTGTCTCAGGTAGATTTCCAACCAAAGTTTAATGTGTATGTGTGTGTTACGGAAAGATTTCCAATCAAGGTTTAATGCTTATGTGTGCGTGTGTATTTCAGAAAGATTTCCAACCAAGGTTTAATGTGTAAGTTTGTGTGTGTGTATTTTGGAGAGATTTCAAATCAAGGTTTAATGTGTATGTGTGTGTTTCTGAAAGATTTCTAACGAAGATTCAATGTTTATGTCTGTGTTTCGGAAAGATTTCCAGCCAAGGTTTAATGTGTGTGTGTTTGTGTTTTGTAATGATTTCCAACCAGGGTTTAATGTGCATGTGTGCATGTTTCGTAAAGATTTCCAACCAAGGTTTAATGTGCATGTGTGTATAAGCTTCGGGAAGATTTCCAACCTAGGATTATTGTGTGTGTGTGAATGCATGTGTATATATATGTGTGTATGTGTGTATATATGTGTGCATGTATGTGTGTTTTGTAAAGATTTCCAAACAAGATTTAATGTGTGTGTCTGTGTGTGTGCATCGTAAAGATTTCCAAGCAAGGTTTAATGTGTAGGTGTTTGTGTTTCGGAAAGATTTCCAACCAAGGATTAATTTTTATGTGTTTGTGTTTCAGGAATATTTCCAACCAAGGTTTAATGTATATGTGTGTGTCTTTTGCAAAGATTTCCAACCAATATTTGATGGGTATGTGTGTGTTTCAAAAAGATTTCCAACCAAGGTATAATGTGTTTATGTGTTTGTTTTGTAAAATTTCCAACCAAGGTTTAATGTGTGTGTGTGTGTGTGTGTTTCGTAAAGATTTCCAATTAAGGTTTAATGTGTTTGGGTGCATGTGTGTGTGTGTTTTGGAATTATTTCCAACTAAGGTTTAATGTGTATGTGTGTGTGTCTGTTTCAGAAAGATTTCCAACCAAGGTTTATTGTGATTGTGTGTGTGTAAAGATTCACAAACAAAGTTTGTCTGTGTTTTTCAGAAAGATTTCCAACCAAGGTTTAATGTATATGTGTGTATGTTTCGTAAAGATTCACAACCAAAGTTTAATGTATATGTGTGTGTTTTTCTTAAAGATTTCCAACCAAGGTTTAATGTATATGTGTGTTTTTCATAAAGATTTCCAATCAAGGTTTAATGTATATGTGTGTGTGTTTCGTAAACATTTCCAACCAAGGTTTAATGAGTATGTGCCTGTGTGTTTCAGAAAGACTTCCAACTAAGCTTTAATATGTATGTATGTGTGTGCTTTGTAAAGATTTTCAAGTAAGCTTTAATGTGTATATGTGTGTGTGTTTCGGAAAGATTTCCAACCAAGGTTTAAAATGTATGTGTGTGTCTGTGTGTGTTTTGGAAAGATTTCCAACCAAGGTTTAATGTGTTTGTTTGTATGTGTTTTGGAAAGATTTGCAACCTAGGTTTAATGTGTATGTGCATGTGTTTCATAAAGATTTCAAACCAATTTTTAATGTGTATGTTTATGTGTGTGTGTGTTTCAGAGAGATTTCCGAGCAAGGTTTAATGTGCATGTATATGTGTATTTTAGAATGGTTTCCAACCAATGTTTAATATGTGTGTGTGTGTTGGAAAGATTTCCAACCTAGGTTTAATGTGTGTGTTTGCGTTTGTGTGTATTTTGGAAATATTTCCAACCAAGGTTTAATGTGTATGTGTGTGTGTTTCATGAAGATTTCCAACCACTTTTTAATATGTGTATGTCTGTGTTTTAGAAAGATTTACAGTAGGTTTAATGTGCATGTGTGTGTATGTGTGTTGCATAAAGATTTTCAACCAAGGTTTAATGTATGTGTGTATGTATTTCTGAAAGATTTCCAACCGAGGTTTAATGTGTATGTGTGTCTGTGTTTGTTTGTGTTCCATAAAGATTTCCTGATGTATGTGTGTGTATGTTTCGGAAATATTTCCAATCAAGGCTCAATGTGTATGTGTGTGTGTTTCAGAGAGATTTCTAACCAAGTGTTAATGCATATGAGTATACGTGTTTGTGTTTTTTGGAACGATTTCCAACCAAGTTTCAATGTGGGTGTTTGTTTGTGGGGTATGTAAATATTTACTACTAAGATTTAATATGTATATGTGTGTGTGTTTTTTGTGTATCTGAAAGATTTCCATCAAAGGTTCAATGTGTATGTGTGTTTCAGAAAGATTTCCAACCAAGGTTCAATGTGTATTTGGGTGTGTGTTTCGGTTAATGTGTGTGTGTGTTTGTGTTTCGTAAAGATTTTCAACCAGTGTTTAATGTGTATGTTTGTGTGTGTTTCGGAAAGATTTCCAACCAAGGTTTAATGTGTATGTGTGTGTTTGTGTGTTTTGGAAAGATTTCCAACCAGGGTTTAATGTGTGTGGTATGTGTGAGTGTGTGTGTTTCAGAAAGATTTCCAACCAAGGTTTAATGTGCATGTGTTTTTTCATAAAGATTTCCAACTAAGGTTTAATGTGTGTGTCTGTGTTTGTTTCGGAAAGATTTCCAACCAAGGTTTAATATATATGTGCGTGTGTGTTTCTGAAATGTTTCCAACCAACGTTTAACACGTATTCGCGTGTGTGTTTCGTAAAGATTTCCATGTGTATGCGTGCGTGTGTGCCTGTTCATGTGTGTGTGTGTGTGTGGGTGGTCTGTGTTTTGTAAAGATTTCCAAGAAAGGTTTTGTGTGTTTGTGTGTTTTTATTTTTGCATAAGGTTTTAGTAACTCATCCACTTTTCAATCCTGGGTTTTATGGTCTCCTCTTGATCTATATTCTTGACTTATGATTCCTTTGTTCATCGAGCACAGAGAACTCTAGAAAAGTAATGTCGTCTTCGTCGAATTAAGTGTCCGACTTTGAAATACTTTGAAGTTAGGAATTATGTTACGATGATATTAACAGAGGTTTCGGTTGAATGATAGTGACTGAGAATTATATTTCACAAACGAAGCAAGACTAATAAAGAAGACGAAGTAAGAAGCCTTAAATGATAACCATCGTGTCTTAGAAAAATATTTAGAGAGAAGTAAAACCCCCAAAAATCAAGGATTTGAAATAAAGTGGAATGAGATACCAGAAGTACCTAAAAAAAAAGGATTTAAATAAGTGTTATGAGATAGAAAAAATTGCTTGAATCACCACAAATGATTTATAATGAGGTAAGATTAAACAAAAGAGAAACATACATAAACATTCAAGCATAAACAATTATAAATAAGTTTAATATCTAAAGAGGCATGAAGAAGTTATCGGCAATACTGGACAAAAGGGAGGAAAGTAATTTTTTACGAAGTAGGTAATACATGTTGTACTTTATCTCAAATGAAGATGGTATAAACATTCAAACACAAACAATTATAAATAGGCAAGAAGAATTAACCTGTAATACTGGAAAAAGGAAGGAAAGTTATGTCTTACGAGGTAGGTAATACATGCTGTACTGGCTCTCAAATGAAGATAGTTTCACTCTTCTGAAAAGTTCGACAAATACTCCAGATTGTTGGAAAGCTAAAAATTGGGTCCTTTCAGTTGTACGAATCCTAATGAAGATTCAATAAAGTGTGTCTCTTTTTGCATCTTTTATCAACTGCAGTTTTGAAGTTGGGTGGAGTCATAAGCTTTCATTGAATAATTTTTCTTAAATTGGTACAGAATGGATTGCAAAGTTTCAATGAAATAAATGATAATGAATTAGAAAGAATTTAAAGAAGTTTGAAATATTTTAAAGTAATATTTCTTACAGTTTTAATATTAATAGATGGATATTATTATTAACCCGATCAGAAAAAAATGAACAAAAAGACCTAAGGTCTTTGCAATATCTTGAAGTATTATTTTTAAGCTATTATATTAAAAGAAATAAATATCATTTTAACATGATCCGAAGAAAAAGTGAAAGGAAAAAATCTAAGGTCATTGCAATTGTCTTGAAGTACCATATTTAAGTTTTTATATTAAAACAAACAAATATTCTTTTACCTAATCAGAAGAAAAAGTTAATGAAAAAACTATGGCCTTTGCAAATATCTTGGAGTATTATTTTTAAGTTTTTGTATTAAGAAAAATAAATATAATTTTGAAATAATCTGTGAAGAAAAGGTGAACGAAAATATCTAAGGTATTTTCAGTTATCTAGAAGTATTATTTTTACAACTTTTTATATTGAGAGGTAGATATTGTTTTAACCTAATTCTTGGAAAAACTGAACCAAAATATTTTTTAAAAAGCAAAACAGCAAGAAGGCTGATTTTTTTTTACAGTTGTTTATGTTAGAAGAGATAGATATATTTTCACCTAATTTTAGAAAAACGTGAACTAAATTGTTCTTAAAAAAGTAAAACAATAAAGCAGCTAAACCATCTCATCATAAACGACTGTAAATACAGAGAAAATTTATAACAGACAAAAATGAGACAACTCCAAAAAGAAATTTACTGAAACCGTCCCTAAGGAAGACGACGTCTCAGAGAGAGAAGAGTCTTAATATTGCGTTTAATGAACCAAGCTCCGAAAAGTTTCTCCCAAATCAATGAGCGAGATCTTCAAGGAAAAGAAAAAAAAGGACCATTGTTATGTTAATAAAGTTACGAAAGACGAGAGAGAGAGAGAGAGAGAGAGAGAGAGAGAGAGAGAGAGAGAGAGAGAGAGAGAGAGAGAGAGAGATGGTTTCTTGCGTGTGGGAGTTAGTGATCGCTTGGTTATTTAAACCCTGGAAAATGCTGCTGATAAATGTGATTGAGCATCATCCTCCCTTCAGTAATGTTTGAGAAAAAGAAAGGGATAGGAAAGAGAGAGAGAGAGAGAGAGAGAGAGAGAGAGAGAGATTACTCTATATCTAGATTGTTTCATACTGCATAGAACATCTCACCCTTTCGAATAAGGAAGTAATGTTTGCATAACAGGAATAATATATATATATATAATGTTTATATATATATATATATATATATATAATATATATATATATACAGTATATATATATATATATATATATATATATATATATATATATATATATATATATATATTTATATATATATCAGGATATATAAATTTCTCTTTCAGGGGATCAGAACCCAGGTCTTTCAGTTGACAGGCAAAGGCACTGCCCACTAGGCCATACAAGTCATAAAAGAATATGGAACCTGAGGGCAACTGTCCCCAAGGAATTACCTGAGCAAGCTAACTGCTTGCATACCAGCGTGTTTTCCCCCAACTTCCCGACTCAGCAATGACCCAGTTGACAGCATTTCATTGGAATTATCCCCTCTGAGTGAATATGATAGAAATGATCGACACACAATCACGTGTGGAACAGAAATAAATTTCTGACTCACATCAGGATCGAACCCGGGTCTTTCAGTGCTGTCAGTTGGGTCATTGCTGAGTCGGGAAGTCGGGGAAAACGCGCTGGTATGTGAGCAGTTAGCTTGCCCAGGCAATTCCTTGTGTGCAGTGGCACTCAGGTTCCAACTTCTGTTATGACTTGTATGGCCTAGTGGGCAGCGCCCCTGCCTTTCAATTCAAAGACCTGGATTCGATCCTGATGCGAGTCAGAAATTTATTTCTGTTTCACACGTGATCGTGTGTTGGTTGTTTCTAATATATATATATATATATATATATATATATATATATATATATATATATATATATATATATATATATATATATATATATATATATATATATATATATATATATATATATGTATATATATATATATATATATATGTATATATATATATATATATATATATATATATATATATATACATATATATATATATATATATATATATATATATATATATATATGTATATATATATATATATATATATATATATATATATATATATATATATATATATATATATATATACATACTACATACATACATATAGATAGTTTCCATTTCATATTCCCAAAACGAGTATATCTCCTCCGGACTTTGCAACAACCCTAATATTCTACTTTCAATAATTGCAGAGCATGTACAGTTATTGCTCTGCCCTTATTTCCAATTTTCCTTTTGTTCATCTTTTATTGCCTTCGGTCGGATCAAAAACTGAATCCAGGATTCCCAAAGCAAAGTGAAATAACAGAGGGGGAACATCATGCAAATAACGAGTTATTGTTTCGCAGAGAGAGAGAGAGAGAGAGAGAGAGAGAGAGAGAGAGAGAGAGAGAGAGAGAGAGAGAGAATACTGTTAAGACTTGGTTCCCTTGAAGGAGAGTGAGAGAAAGTGAAATGGGCTAGAAATTTGTTTTTGAGACGCTTAAAGAGAGAGAGAGAGAGAGAGAGAGAGAGAGAGAGAGAGAGAGAGAGAGAGAGAGAGAGAGAGAGAGAGATCACTAATAATATCGATAATAATAATAGTTTTTATTTCCAACACGCATTGGAATTCTACAGCGTAAAGGCACAGAGAGAGAGAGAGAGAGAGAGAGAGAGAGAGAGAGAGAGAGAGAGAGAGAGAGAGAGAGAGAGAGAGAGAGAATAATATCGATAATAATAATAATTTTTATTTCCAACACACATTGGAATTCTACAGCGTAAAGGCACAAAGAGAGAGAGAGAGAGAGAGAGAGAGAGAGAGAGAGAGAGAGAGAGAGAGAGAGAGAGAGAGAGAGAGAGAGATAGTTTCTTGCGTGTGGGAGTTAGTGATCGCTTGGTTATTTAAACCCTGGAAAATGCTGCTGATAAATGTGACGAGCATCATCCTCCCTTCAGTAATGTTTGAGAAAGAAAGGGATAGGAAAGAGAGAGAGAGAGAGAGAGAGAGAGAGAGAGAGAGAGAGAGAGAGAGAGAGAGAGAGAGAGAGATTACTCTATATCTAGATTGTTTCATACTGCATAGAACATCTCACCCTTTCGAATAAGGAAGTAATGTTTGCAGAACAGGAATAATATATATATATATATATATATATATATATATATATATATATATATATATATATATATAAATAAATTTCTGACTCATATCAGGATCGAACCCAGGTCTTTCAGTTGACAGGCAAAGGCACTGCCCACTAGGCCATACAAGTCATAAAAGAATATGGAACCTGAGGGCAACTGTCCCCAAGGAATTACCTGAGCAAGCTAACTGCTTGCATACCAGCGTGTTTTCCCCAACTTCCCGACTCAGCAATGACCCAGTTGACAGCATTTCATTCGAATTATCCCCTCTGAGTGAATATGATAGAAATGATCGACACACAATCACGTGTGGAACAGAAATAAATTTCTGACTCACATCAGGATCGAACCCGGGTCTTTCAGTGCTGTCAGTTGGGTCATTGCTGAGTCGGGAAGTCGGGGAAAACGCGCTGGTATGTGAGCAGTTAGCTTGCCCAGGCAATTCCTTGTGTGCAGTGGCACTCAGGTTCCAACTTCTGTTATGACTTGTATGGTAGTGGGCAGCGCCCCTGCCTTTCAATTCAAAGACCTGGATTCGATCCTGATGCGAGTCAGAAATTTATTTCTGTTTCACACGTGATCGTGTGTTGGTTGTTTCTAATATATATATATATATATATATATATATATATATATATATATATATATATATATGTATGTGTATATATATATATATATATATATATATATATATATATATATATATATATATATATATATATATATATATATATATATATATATATATATATATATATATATATATATATATATATATATATATATATATATATATATATATATATACATACATATATACTACATACATATAGAGATAGTTTCCATTTCATATTCCCAAAACGACTATATCTCCTCCGGACTTTTGCAACAACCCTAATATTCTACTTTCAATAATTGCAGAGCATGTACAGTTATTGCTCTGCCCTTATTTCAATTTTCCTTTTGTTCATCTTTTATTGCCTTCGGTCGGATCAAAAACTGAATCCAGGATTCCCAAAGCAAAGTGAAATAACAGAGGGGGAACATCATGCAAATAACGAGTTATTGTTTGGCAGAGAGAGAGAGAGAGAGAGAGAGAGAGAGAGAGAGAGAGAGAGAGAGAGAGAGAGAGAGAGAGAGAGAGAGAATACTGTTAAGACTTGCTTCCCTTGAAGGAGAGTGAATGTGAAATGGGCCAGAAATTTGTTTTTGAGACGCTTAAAGAGAGAGAGAGAGAGAGAGAGAGAGAGAGAGAGAGAGAGAGAGAGAGAGAGAGAGAGAGAGATCACTAATAATATCGATAATAATAATAATTTTTATTTCCAACACACATTGGAATTCTACAGCGTAAAGGCACAAAGAGAGAGAGAGAGAGAGAGAGAGAGAGAGAGAGAGAGAGAGAGAGAGAGAGAGAGAGAGAGAGATAAGAGAGAGATAATAATTATAAATAATAATCCAATAATACACTGGGTATTCTACCATGCAATGATCACAGAGAGAGAGAGAGAGAGAGAGAGAGAGAGAGAGAGAGAGAGAGAGAGAAGGATATATTAATATGAAATAAGAGAAATATTCCTCTTGGAAAGGGTGTGGATAGGATCCATTAAAAGAGATTCCTCCTTGATACGATGCCAAATCCTTCATCTCATTTTCGATCTTTTGTCATCATTATTATCATTATTATTATAGTTATTATTATTATTATTATTATTATTATTATTATTATTATTATTATTATTTGAAAAGTTGAAAATTCTGAGACGAATATTCCTGGGTAATGGGGGGCTGGGGGATGGAGTCCACGGGCTTAGCATACGTGAGCCTAAATCTGCACCAATTTGAGGGATTTATTCTTTTAGATTTTATGATAAATAAATTTCTTTTGCCCCAGTTTGAGGGATTTATTAGAGTTTAGGATAAATTAATGTCTGTTGCCCAATTTGAGGGACTTATTTTGTTAGATTTAATGATAAATAAATTCCTGTTTCACCAATTTGAGGGATTTGTTCGTTTTCATTTCATGATAAACAAATCTCTGTATCCAAAAAATAATTCTTATAGATTTTATAAATAAATTTGAGGGACTTATTTTGTTAGATTTTATGGTAAATAAATCTCTGTTGCCCTTAATTTGAGGGATTTATTCCTTCGAATTTCATAATAAATAAATCTCTGTATTCACAAAAAAATAGTTCTTACAGATTTTATGATAAATGAATATCTGTTGTCCAGTTTGAGGGATTTACTATTTCAGATTCTATCCACAAAAAATAATTCTTACAGATTTTATGATAAATGAATATCTGTTGCCCCAATTTCAGGGATTTATTTTGTTAGATTTTATAGTAGATAAATCTACGTTGTCCTCAATTTGAGGGATTTATTCTTTAGAATTTCATAATAAATAAATCTCTGTATCCACAAAAAATGATTATTAAAGATTATCTGATAAATAAATAAATATCTGTTGCCCAATTTGAGGGATTTACTATTCAGATTCTATTATAAATAAATCTCTGCATCCACAAAAAATGACACAGGCCTTCGTGTCAGGAACCAAAATATGCATAAATGTGAAAGCTGGCTTGAACACGTTGCATTTGCATAAAAATGCAATAACTTTTATCGAGCATTTACATGCACAGATACAAACTGGCATTACACCTTGTTGCAAAAATATCATGCACTTCAATTTTTCATGGAAAAATCAAAAGGGTAAACTAACTTTTTCCTTTTCAGTCATCGGACTGAATTAAAAAAAAATGGAATAGAGTTCGAATGAAAAGTTTGATGAGTTTGAAACGAACAGAGTGAAGGCATAAAAGAATATCTTTTTTGGTGGCCTTCAGTATGAAAAGAATAGTAATATTATGGAGTATCTTCATTTGTAATCTTTGATGCCTTTGTTAAATAAAAATAATCGGTAGATTTTACTCTCAACGACTTACAGTCGATTTAGAAATACACATTCTTTTACTTTTGGTAATTTTCATGGTATATTAATAGAAATAGGAATCAAGTTTACATTAATTTAATGTATTATTCTGACTTACTCTATGAGTTTCTTTAAATATATATGTACATGTATGTCTATATATATAAATATATAAATATATATATATATATATATATATATATATATATATATATATATATATATATATATATATATATATATATATGTAACATACAAGCACACAAGCACACAAACACACACACACACACATATATATAAATATAGATATGAAAACATTTGGATGATTATGTTATATTTTTAACTAAGTATTTTTCTTGGAGATATTCTTGGCAAAGGTAAATGGAAACAGTGCCTACGTATTCAGTGAGTCAGTGCTGACGAAGGCCTGGCGTCAGTCTGGCTTCCCAGGGAGACAAAGGGCTTCGTGCCCTGGTTGACGCTCTGGCCATGACGGAATGTTACGATAGCTGGAAGTTGTCAAGTTCCGGCAGAGCATACCGTTCGCGAGTTCACTTTCATGGGCGTGTCATAGAAAGTGTGAATAACCCAATTTGAGCTCAGGTTAGACATTTCAGGATGAGATTCCCTTGTGATCAGATCCACTTTCCTGGAAGACTTTATGTACTGCCTTTGAGGTGAGCTGAAACTTTATTTTCAAAAAACCTGTACGGGTTTTAATAATGTTTAACATGTACAGAATCTTTGCACCGGTTACCATGCTTTGAATATCTTTTTCCCCATTTATTTCTATCTGCTATGTCTCTTTGATTTTTACTGAATTTTCTGAATTTTGATTTCACCATGTTTAATTATGTGCATTTCTTTAGAGTTTGGTAACGTGGGAAATATCCCGCATTTATTTTTCTCTGTACCTGTTTTTAAAAGTTTTTTCCTCTGTTTCCTCAGATGTATTGAATAGAGATCAATAAAAGTCGGAGGGATGTGACTTATCATGACTACGGTTGTGTTTTACTTATTTTGATTCATTTGTTGTAAAGAATTAACTGGTGGACGTTGATAGCACTACGTTATGTTTCTTACTTGGTTAATTGGACTAACAATTCTAGGTTGTAGATATTCACATTTCGTTCCTATTTGGTTCCAGTCTATTTGCCATGTTAGACTACTGAATAAATTATATTTTTGTAGAGATGTTTTGCTGTTCTTCCTTAGTTCGGTTAGTGACTTGGATTAGAGAGAGAGAGAGAGAGAGAGAGAGAGAGAGAGAGAGAGAGAGAGAGAGAGAGAGAGAGAGAGAGAGAGAGAAAGAGAAGGGTTGATCGAAAGGGGAGAGGAGAGGGGCGATTGAGCTAAGGGAGAGAAAATGTTTAGCCCAGGAGGAGGCTGGGCCAACGCTACTTGGGTTTCATTGATACTAGTTAATTATGATATTATCTATATATATATATATATATATATATATATATATATATATATATATATAAATATATATAGAGTTAGTATATATATATAGGTAGCATATATTATATATATATATATATATATATATATATATATATATATATATATATATATATATATATATATATATATATATGTATGTATATTTAAGGACAAGAATAGAATAGATACCACAATCAAATTATAGGTAATATTGAGAAATCTATTGATACATTAACGTACATTTGTCAAAGCGAGTATGGTCACCGATAGTAAAACAAGGAAAAGAACAAATGCATACAAGAGAGTAAGAGAGAGAGAGAGAGAGAGAGAGAGAGAGAGAGAGGTCCAATGAAGATGAAACAGACCAGGAGAGGAACAAGGGTTAAACCCTCATTATGTAATGCTCGTTATCTTTACAAAAATAGAGTACCAAACTTGGCCAGATACACTTGTGATACAAGGGGTGAGTAATCATTGTTACACTTATATATCATAAATTTTAGTGAGTATCCAAACATTTACAAAAAATAACTGTTTAGTTATGCCAGACTTGGCCAGATAGATTTAATATTTTATTTGCATTTTTATTTGTTTATTCATTAATTTGTTAATTAATTTTTTCTTTTTTGATAACTGATCTCTTCTTTCTGTATTTCCTAATACCTTCTGTTACTTCTTTTCAATGAACACCTTATTCTTTGGAAGCTTGAATTTCAAGTTCATGGCCTTTGTAGCCTTGTTGCATATGAATAGGGTTCATCTTCTGAATAATAATAATAATAATAATAATAATAATAATAATAATAATAATAATAATAATAATAATAATAATAATAACTATGGAACCCATTTGCCGGAATTCATAATTTTGTCCCAAGTGTGGCTGGAACTTACAGTTCTTCAAATTGTTCTTCCTGAGGAATTACTGTATCTATGAAGAATAAATTCTTCCACTTCATTTCCATTTTGAATGATTGACAGAAGAAGCAGAATTTTGAAATTTCTTCTATAGAAATGATTTAAGGAAAGGGCAAGACGCGTCTTGCAACTGAAGTAAGACTAAGAAAAGCATTTTTCCTAGACTTATCCAAACCATTTTCTCCTCCGTACAAAATTGACTGTCACTCATTTAAAACTATTTGGTAAATTCTCCATAAAAGTTCTTCCTATATCCACCCCTTTGATGCCGTTTCCCATGGTTCGTTTTTAAAAAAATTTTTTCGAATATCGAGACAGACGAATTCCCCTGGTCCCCTGACCTGTTATCGAAGAATCAGATTGGATGTCAAGGGTGAATCATGAGTGTTACAGGCAGCCAGTTGGCAGACATATTTGAAAGAGAGAGAGAGAGAGAGGCAGAGAGAGATGGGTGGGGTGGGGGTCGGGTGGGGTGTTATACTCTTCCCAACTAATATTTGTATAGAGAGAGTTTGCATTTCATAGTGAATATATTTACTAAAATTACTGAGAGAGAGAGAGAGAGAGAGAGAGAGTGAGAGAGAGAGAGGTTGGGTTGGGTGGGGTTGGTTGGGGGTTATACTCTTCCCAACTATTATTTGTAGTTGGAGAGTTTGCATTTTATAATGAAGATATTTCACTAAAATTACTGAGAGAGAGAGAGAGAGAGAGAGAGAGAGAGAGAGAGAGAGAGAGAGAGAGAGAGAGAGAGAGAGAGTTAAGTATACCTTAGTTTAACCAGACCACTGAGCTGATTAACAGCTGTCCTAGGGCTGGCCCGAAGGTTTAGACTTATTTTACATGGCTAAGAACCAATTGGTTACCTAGCAACGGGACCTACAGCTTATTGTGGAATCCGAACCACATTATACCAAGAAATGAATTTCTATCACCAGAAATATATTCCTCTAATTCTTCATTGGCCGGCGGCGGAGACTCGAACGCAGGCCCAGCAAAGTGCCAGCCGAGAACGACATCGACCCGTCCAACGAGGAACTTATGAGAGAGAGAGAGAGAGAGAGAGAGAGAGAGAGAGAGAGAGAGAGAGATTTTATCCACGAATAAAACCCCCTTGATTCTCTTCCCATATTCACGGAATTTCTACTGATGGCATAATTGGCTGGATGTATCTCTTGAATTATTAACTGAAATTTAATTTCAGTGACTTTTAGAACCTTACGTATTCATGATATTTAAATGTTAAAGCTTTGTACCTAACTGATTAACATTATGTGAAATACGTACACAATGTAAAGCAGACACACACCTACACACCTACACACCTAAGCATAAGAAGACCTTTACGTATACATACATACACACACACACACACACACACACATATATATATATATATATATATATATATATATATATATATATATATATATATATATACACACACACATAAGTCAAAATTGAGTAATTTACATTTCAATAACAAAAAAAAAAAAAAACTGAAATGGGAGGTTAGTTGTTCACTAAAAGAATTTTCAGCACTGCAGTTTGTTTGGGTAAAGAGAGAACTTTCAGCCAAACAATTAAGAACTTACGACTTGTGTCGATTTTCTTAAGAAAGCCCATTAGCTAGGAGTCAGGTGGTTGGGGTTTTCCCTTAAGAGGAAAAATAAAATTTACAAATGATTTTTCTTATTAATGACATGCTCTCTCTCTCTCTCTCTCTCTCTCTCTATATATATATATATATATATATATATATATATACATACATATATACATATACATATATATATATATATATATATATATATATATATATATATTATATATATATATATATATATATATATATATATATATATATATATATATATATATATATATATATATATATATATATAAATATTCCTTTCATCGCATTATGCTTATGGAAGAGTAAATGTAATTTTAGTTACAGTCAAGTATCTCTCTCTCTCTTCTCTCTCTCTCTCTCTCTCTCTCTCTCTCTCTCTCTCAATGACACCAAAATTAACATTATATCTGCACCATTATTGCTAATATTCCTTTTCCACTTTATCACTACTCTTTTACGCCTTTTTTTCCATAATTCAAAATGGTCTAGCCAGAAATAATTTTCAACATTCTATACAAATAAACCCCTTTTAGCTTTACCGCTTGTAAAATGAAATTATTTTGGCACAGACGCGACGGGACTGCTGAATTTACATTTGACCGAAATGCATATTATGAAGGCTGCGATTTTACGGGAGGGACAAAATAAATATCAGTGGATTAACTCGAACTGGGTTACATTATAGGATTTTGGGTTGGTAGATTTTTCGCCCTAAACGGAGAACCATATTATGTAGAATAATTTTAAGCTGACGTATATATATATATATATATATATATATATATATATATATATATATATATATATATATATATATATATATATATATATATATATATATATATATATATATATATATATATATATATATATATATATATATATATATATATATATATGTGTGTGTGTGTGTGTGTGTGTGTGTGTGTGTGTGTGTGTGTGTGTGTGTGTGATTAGTGTAGGTTAATTATCAAAATTATTTCTATGCAACCCACAACGACTTGTTCTTGAACACTGAATGGAAAGGCCATATGCATAACGACGGGAAGAGAATGATAGATAGATTATAAATAAATAAGAAAGTAAGTAAACGAATGAAAAATGAATAAATGAAGTTATGTACATAACAATTCAAGACCACTGAAAATAGGAAAGGGAAAATGACAAGTTTTGAGGGGACAGATTATTAGGTTACTAAAGAGATCAGGCAACTATTTGTGGCACTGAGATTAACTCGACAACCACACAGGAAAGACAGTTAATCCTATCAAATAATCTCATGCAACATATATAAATAGGTATTATATGCCCTTTCTCCCATAAGATATTTACGGTAAATATAATTTTTTAGACGAGAAATTTCAATGTCACTTAGAGAAGACCTTGGGAGCAGTACGTATTTCCTGAGAGAGAGAGAGAGAGAGAGAGAGAGAGAGAGAGAGAGAGAGAGAGAGAGAGAGAGAGAGAGAGAGAGAGAGACAGAAGAGACTGTACAGCTTAAATACAGTTGTCAGATTACACTCTAACATTATTATGGCTGAAGTGATTAAATAAAATACTCATTACAGGATACAAATGAGAGAGAGAGAGAGAGAGAGAGAGAGAGAGAGAGAGAGAGAGAGAGAGAGAGAGAGAGAGAGAGAGAGAGAGAGAGAGAGAGAGAGAGAAAGAGAGACTGACCACGTGTAAATATAGTTTGCAGAATACACTCTTTAACATTTTCATGGCTGAAGTCATTAAATAAAATACAGATTACAGGTTACTAATGAGAGAGAGAGAGAGAGAGAGAGAGAGAGAGAGAGAGAGAGAGAGAGAGAGAGAGAGAGAGAGAGAATATTCTCGGTCCGGAAAGAAACACTAATCCCAAAATAGTGCATGCATGATCCACATAAATTTCCAAAAGGAAATTTATTTTCCTGTGTGCCATAAACGCAACCATTTTAGGCTGCCTACATCAAAAGCATATCCATAAAAAGAAACTAGTCAGAATACGCCATTTGCATTTGACTGAAACAAAGTATCTGTGCTGTGATTTTCTAACAACAAAAAATGTACCTCCATGGATTAGCCGAAACTCGGTCACACAGACGTGATTTTTGCTACAAATATTTCGTATTGTTCAGATATAAAAAACACATTATCATGAATAATACTTTGCCCACCAGGCTAGGAATTATTCGTATGGATAATTATACCTTAATAATAATATATAGCCATTTGGATCCTCACTCCACGAGCTGGGATAACGAATAAAATACATTTTACTTATTTTGCTTGAATTCTTAAACCGCGTCCTAAGGATGATATATGATCAGTTGAGTTGTTGACCTCATAGAGGTCAGTGTTAGTCACAATCGATAAATAAATCAATAAATAAAAACAGAATTAAATAAATAAATAAATAAATAAAAAACTTAATTAATTAATAAGAATAATTTATATAAATGAATAAGTAAATTAATTAATTACATATAATGTGAAAAGTCTTGTGATAAAATTCAGAAATTTTCTCTCTCTCTCTCTCTCTCTCTCTCTCTCTCGATATCTCTCTCTCTCTCTCTCTATCTCTATCTATATATATATATATATATACAGTATATATATATATATATATATATATATATATATATATATATATATATATATATATATATATATATATATATACTACCTGACCAACCGGACACTGCCCAAGAAAACTCTAAAGGACTCAGAGAAATTTTCATGCACCTCCTTGCACTGACTGTCCCTTTTATCCTGAAATTACTCTGCTGACTGTCCGTTTTATCCATACATTACTGTTCTGATTGTCTCATTTATCCAGGAATTACTGTTGTGACTGTCACTTTTATCCAGATATTACTGTACTAACTGTCTTTTATACATACATTACTGTACTGACTGTCCCATTCATCCAGATATTTCTGTGGTGACTGTCCCATTTATCCAGGAATTACTGTGGTGACCGTCCATTTTATCCAGGTACAACTGTGGTGACTGTTCCATTTATCCAGGTATTGCTGTACTGACTGTCCCTTTCATCCAGGTATTACTATAATGACTGTCCCATTTATCTAGTTATTGCGGTGGTGGCTGCCCCTTTTGTTCAGGTATTACTCTACTGATTTTCCCACTTATCCAAGTTTTACTGTGCATTACTGTGCTGACTGTCCCTTTTATCCAGGTATTTCTGTGGTGAATGTTCCATTTATCCATGTAATACTGTACTAACTGTTCCTTTCATCCAGGTGTTACTGTGGTGACTGTCCCTTTTATGCAGACATTACTGTGGTGACTGTCCCTTTTATCCAGGTATTACCGTGGTGACTGTCCCATTTATCCAATTATTACTGTATTGCCTGTCCCTTTAATCTAGGTGTTACTGTGCTGACTGTCCCTTTTATCCAGGTATTATTGTGGTGACTGTTCATCTTATCCAGATTACCATGGTGACTGTCCCATTTAGCCAAGCATTACTATTCTGTCTGTCCCTTTTATCCAGGTATTACTGTGGTGACAGTCCATTTTATCCAGATATTACTGTGGTAACGGTCCCATTTATCCAGGTATCATTATGGTGGCTGTCTCATTTATCCAGGTATTACTGTGCTAACTGCTCCTCTTATCCAAGTGGCATTACCGTGGTGACTGTCCCATTTATCCAGGTATTACTGTACTGTCTGTTCCTTTTATCCAAAGATTACTGTGCTGACTGTCCCCTTTATCCAGGTATTACTGTGGTGACTGTCTAAACCTTGATACAGAATTATTAATCACAGGAAAGAAAAGCATTGTCAATAATATATTTCTATGGTATCGAGTACATGAAATGAGGTATGATAAATGCGTAGAGTTTATTTACCACACAAGTTACAAAGGGAAGGGGAAGGGGGATGGGGGAAGGGGAAGGGGAAGGAGGTACGGATTTGAAACCTACCCTATTATCCAAGTTGGGTTAAATGATGGCCATCTGCCAAATTTTGTCTAGATTGGCCAAGCAGTTCAGTTTTCCATAATGCACAAACATAACAACAAACATACAAATAAACAGTCACTTTTATATGTAAGATATATGTATATATATACAGTATATATATATATATATATATATATATATATATATATATATATATATATATATATATACATACATACATATACATACATATATATACATATATGTGTGTGTGTGTTTGTGTTTATAAAGGGAATGTTTGTATGTTTGTTTGGAAGTTATAGAAATCCAAATTGCTTGACATACCCAGACAAAATTTTGCTCACAGCCTATGTCACACCAGAAAGGTTTATAACTCAAAATCAAAACCCTGCCCTGTGACAGACATACAAACACAGACAAAACAAATGAAATTTTCGATTTTACCAGTGCTGTTCACCTTTTCTTTAGTAACATTATGGGAGTCACCAGTAGCTTGGGTGGAAATCCACCAACTTCTCTGTTGGTGACGTCATAAACTTGTTATGCAGTGAATTTAAAAGTATTTCTACAGTGAATAAGTATGAAATTCACTGATCGGGATTATGAGAGAGAGAGAGAGAGACAGTGTTGATAATTTAAAATGATGAGCCATGAGACCAAGTAAATTGGAGTTTAACCATAACCAACGTCGAGTTATGGGAAAGTAAGGAGGAGTTAGAGGAATGATTACGAATGAAAAGGTCAGCAAAATTGACCTGATTTGTCCTTGCCAAAAGTGGGAGTTGAAATTGAACCATTAAGATTAGACTAGTCATCCTCAAAGAGGCGGAGTTTTATTCAACATAGGTCCAGAGTTCATTCTGATCAATTTTTAGTTAGAGTTAACTTGAATCCCTTTAGGATAAGATCTGTGTCGCTCTCCTCTCTGACATCAAGAAAAATTTCTAAGTCCAGTGTGGCTGGCCGTGTGACGATTAGTGTTAAAGAATAAAATAATGTAAAAAGTGCCCGGCGATCCATTTAATCCTCCCCTGAAAAGATAAGATTTACCAAGTGTGAGAAGAATTATTTACCAAGTTTCTTGTGTCCTATAAGTAACGGAATTCTCAACTTTAACAGAACATCAACACAGTAAAAAGAAGCAGAGTCATTCATACTTGGAACGCATACCACAACATAAAAAGTGCATATGTGCAACAAACTTACCCCACTGCAAACCCTATAATCAGTTTAGTACATCCAAAAAATTAAACAGATGTGTTTGACTGCATTAGAATTACTTTCATTTGGTCACAAAGGAAGATAAAATCAACATTGAACATCTATATCGATAAATGGAGTGAGCATACTGTAGATGGGATGGATGTTTCGAGAACGACACATAGCATGGTTTTGAGTTTTCCATTTTCTGTTAGACCAGTTGCCTCTGGTGGTGCCAGGTTCATAGGGGATCAGGATGGTACGGGAGACCAGTGTGAACATGATGAGGAACAGTTCTAGAAAATATCCTGTGTAGACGTAATGTAACCACGAAGAATTTGAGGAATTTGAGGAAGAATGAAGTGAGTAGTAACAAATAAAGTAAACGTAGAATTGAAGAGAAGAAAATGAAGGGAAAGAGAAAAAAAAATCAATGTTTAGTGATATTTTTCTACTACACTATATTGAACGCTTCTCAACAGTGCATTCACCTTTCGAAATGAAGGCTAATTGCTCGCGATCCCTAGCTGTCTTCAGAGAATTTCGGGACAAACGAGAAGCCTTTCCAAGTAACTCTTTACATGTCTATCGAACGTAATGCAGTGAATTCTCATAAACACAATGAGAAAAAACACAAACACTTAGATGATCACATACTATCAAAATAAGTCCCCCATACTAGGTCTAATGATCACACTTCCATTTCTTCCTTGAGTTTCTGATGCTTTGTACTGTAATGAGTTAGCAGTGCGTTCAGCCACTTTGAATTCGTGCATTTTGTTGAAGTCAGATACCTGCACAACTCTCCTCCGATTTGCTGTGCAGTGCATTTCACATAATTGATAAAAGGTCCGTCTATTGTTGCAAGGGCGACAGACCTTCGCTGTCTGAGACACACCTGAGCATGTATCATACAAATACAGTATTTTTTTTATTCTCTTCTAACAGAGGAAGCAACTTCCCCTCCTCCTTCCCCTCCCCCATGTCTTCTCCTTGCCATTCCCTCCTCCTTCCCCCTCACCCTCCCGTTCTCCTTCCCCATCCCCTTTCCTTCTTCCCTCCCCCACCCCACCCTCTTCCCCTTCCCATAGACTGTCATTCAGAGTTTTCCTGGGCAGCGCGGGTTGGTTGGTTAGTATTATATATATATATATATATATATATATATATATATATATATATATATATATATATATATATATATATATATATATATATATATATATATATACATACATACACACACACACACACACACATATATATATATATATATATATATATATATATATATATATATATATATATATATATATATATATATATATATATATATATATATATATACATATATATATATATATATATATATATATATATATATATATTTATATATATATATATATATATACACACATATATACACATAAACAAACAGTGAGAATTTCCATTCCTTGCTAATGAACCTATATATCAGTTTCCAGAACTCAGAATCCTGGCCTGGTCTGCCGAGATAACCAAGATTCCTGGGGACCAGCTTCCCCCTAAAGTGCATTTAGGACCGGAAGTGAATTTGAAAAATAATTTAGGAGACGTCTCTCTCTGGGAAGGTCAGCCGTAAAGTTGCGTTAGCATGCAACTGTTGCGTGTGAATTCCATTTCAAGGTAATGGTATGAGGGTACTGCACTGCTTTCTCTCTCTCTCTCTCTCTCTCTCTCTCTGTTTAGGAGTTAGTTAAATGAAATTGAATTTTATCTCTCTCTCTCTCTCTCTTTAGGAGTTAGTTTAATGAAATTGAATTTCATTCTCTCTCTCTCTCTCTCTCTCTCTCTCTCTCTCTCTCTCTCTCTCTCTCTCTCTCTATAGGAGTTAGTTTAATGAAATTGGATTTCTATTGTGTAGAACTCTCTCTCTCTTCAGGGTTAGTTTAATGAAATTGAATTTTTATTGTATCTCTCTCTCTCTCTCTCTCTCTCTCTTTATCTTTAGGAGTTAGTTTATAGAGATTGGATTATTACTGTTTAGACCTACATAATAATAATCCAGTTTCATTAAACTAATTCCTATGAAGAGAGAGAGAGAGAGAGAGAGAGAGAGAGAGAGAGAGAGAGAGAGAGAGAGAGAGAGAGAGAGAGAGAGAGGCAGTAATACTTCCGTTAGGCCCGGCGTATAAGACGAAAGATATTGCAACACAACTAGAATCAGAGGAATGTCTGCCAAATGTTTTCATTGACCATGATCTTCTGTTGAATTATAGAATGCTTTTTCTTTTGTGTATGTGTGTGTGTGTGTGTGCGGTCTGCAACACCAGAAATATACTCATCATTGTCTGATTGTTTGTGCATCTCGTCCTAACCTGTGTTTTAATTACAGGTACGTACGGGTGATCAGTTATTAATCTTAATATTTTTCAGTTACTATAGGTGGTAAGGTTTACGTGATCTTGTTTTTATTCTATTTCCCGAAGTTTGTTGTAGAAATATACATATTGTAGTACATCCATAAAAAAGGTAAAACTTGTAGATTCATACAACAAATGCCTATTTATTTCCAGCCACTTCCACTTTATCCCCTCTTGCAGGTAAGTGGAAGCAATAAGCCCCAAAGCCTTCTTGACACATTGTACGTGTCTGTTATCGACAAGGAAAAAGTGCCGGTCGTTCCTGAATAACTGTTTTCAAACATCCAACAGAATCTTCGACATCTTTTGGAGGGGATTTATCCCGGATCAAAAATTCCAACGGTGTCATCGCCTTCAGAGACAAGGTAACACAGAGAGAGAGAGAGAGAGAGAGAGAGAGAGAGAGAGAGAGAGAGAGAGAGAGAGAGACGAGATGAAGGGAAATTGGAATATGGGACTGGAAAACAATAAAAAAATGAGAATTTGCTAAACTTCAACAATACTTTATGTGAGGGATTTTTTGTAGATGCCTGTATCATTCAGTAAATCTCGGTTGGCATTCTTCATTTAATTTTACAAGATATTGTACTTTAGTTATCAATTCATAGCGTAATTTTAAATGAAGCACATTACTCAGTAATATTGCAGTGAAACAAATATACTACTATCCATTTCAGGGAGCGCGATTCATCGTTTTTCTCAAATATCTCTTAAACTGATTATTTGATCGAAATGCTACTTTGACACAGTATACAAGACACCTCCCGCTAATTTTTGGTAACATAGTGCATTGTCAAATGGTTTTAGTTAAGGCGTTTACTCTTGATTTACGTGGTGTTGCCAAGCATCGCCAAACTATGCATTTGAACATCTTTTATCTCCATCCCGTCCCTCCCTCCCCCTTCCCCTCCTCATCCCTCCCTCAACCCACTTTCCTGGCCTCCCCATCTCCGTCCCCCCTTTCCGTCTATGGGGGATAGCGGGTGTTCGACTGGGTAGATTAGTCCTGCTGACTCATGCGACTTTGCCTTTAAACGTCAAGAGTAAACTCCTTAACAAATACCATTTGACAATCACTATATTACCAAAAATTAGCGGGAGGTGTCTTGTACACTGTGTCAAAGTACCAATTCGATCAAATAATTAGTTTGAAAGAGATTTGAGAAAACCGATGACTCGCGTCTCTGAAATGGATAGTGACGAATAAATACTTATGTATAAATATCTAACAATCTTGACTTTAGACAGAACATTTTTTTGTTAATAGTAAATTCATCTTTATTGCTGCAACATTATTAATTTGCATTTCAGATTCTTAATTTCATTACCAACAAAATATTTTTTCTTGTATTCGCCTTACAAACATCAGGTCATGAATATTCCTTATGATGGGGCAAGTTTTCAAAATGAATCTTAAGGTTAACAGAAATGAATTTACTTTCAATATGCGTAGCAATACTTTCGTTTTAAGCTTTTACATTCCTTCGTATCGTCTCATATTCAAGAAAATATTATATTTCTGGAAACAAAGAGAATAATTTCACTAATCCTCTCGTATAAAACAAAGGGAAAAAATAGGAAAAGAATTATGTAAATTTTAATGCCTTTAAGACCTGCTCTTCCCAAGGGTCATGGAATTTGCATAGACGTTTTCTGAACGAGTTATACGAGACTCAGGCAGGCCAATTGGGAGAAAGTTTATGAAAAA
>NC_089771.1:12560383-12567883 GCF_040412425.1 Macrobrachium rosenbergii
GCAATCATAATCACAAACAGCAATGCAGCTAACACAGTACCTTGTGGCACACCGGATATTACCGTAGCTTCATCCGATTTCTCATTGTTTGCAATCACTATCTGTTTTCTGTTTTGTTTTTTATCCATCTTCCTACTTTGTCCACAATGTTTTTTTCTAATATAGATTATGGTCTACCTTGTCAAAAGCTTTTGCAAAGTCTAGGTAAACCACATCTGTATCTTTTTCATTTATCATATTTTTATATATGCTTTCATGGTGGACTAACAGTTGGGTTTGTGTACTTTTTCCGGGTACAAAACCATGTTGTCCTATATTGAACAATCTATTTTTCATTAAATGTTTCATTATATTTTTTTCATTAACCCTTTCATAAACTTTCATAGTATGAGATGTCAAACTCACAGGCCTATAATTACTTGCCTCTAGTCTTGAGAGAGAGAGAGAGAGAGAGAGAGAGAGAGAGAGAGAGAGATTAAGTCATAGTTTATTGCATTAATTTTTTTTCCAAGTTGTAGTTACTCTAGACATACAACAACAAAATTTTGTGTAAAATGAGAGAAAAGAACATTTAATTTAGTAAGTATCTGAAACAGTTATCTGTCATGTACGAACATTTCACGAATCCTTAAAATAAGAGACATTCTCTCCTCGCTAGATAAATATAAATAATTCAATCATTTATACAAAAATAATTTATAAATTCTCAAAGAAAACGTTTTGCATGTAAGCTTATCTAGCCACTGCTTGAACAATATTTCACGCAAGTCAAAAATCCCACTGACATATTATCGAAGATTTAGATTGGATGGAAACTTTCAATCCCGTTTGCAACTGTCTGAGGAATGGCAGCCATATTGGTATGCCCAAACTTTGTGGTGACAAAAGATTCCCTTCCTGTGTATCTGTATGAGAATAAGTAAAAAAATAAAATACAAAATAATTCTGAAATTTTACGAGTGATCTTTCTCTCTACAGTTAAAATATATGTGTATATAAATGTTATATATATGCAGATATGTATAAATATATTATTATGTATGTATATATACATATATATATATATATATATATATATATATATATATATATATATATATATATATATATATATATATATATATATATATATACATAAACAAAAACTATTTTCATTAATTCATGAATTAACGAGCAATAGGTTCTGTTGGTACAGCAATTATTAAAAAATTATGCCATTATAAACTTATTCAAACAATTAATGAAAGTTTACATAGTTAAACGAGGATTTAGTCACGGTATATATCAGTATCATCGGAATAATTCCACCTATATTCGGATAATATCCAAATCATTCCACAAATGATCTAATTTTAGGTTTTAATGAAACCTAAATTCATGGTCATTAGAAAGATTCATGGACTTGTAATAGGATTCTATTAAAAATAAATTAACAGGTGATATGTAAAATTCAGGTTCATTTGTTTACCATTGGCTGTTTGTCCATTTATTTCAAGTCTCAGTATCAGTGAAATTATACTCCTTGTTACTTGAAAGACTTTGTTTGCATATACAAACCTTAAGTATCTTTGGGTAATAAGATGATTATGATCTATCATTTCTAATGTATTTTTGAAATATGTCAAAGGTATAAGTAACTTACAAAAGTTTGGTAAGCAGTTTTTGGCGTTCACAACTTTTTTACATAACACATTTCTGATAATACATCTGAACTCCGTATGTATATAATTGTGGAAATGATTATCAAATCTTTCTCGAAATATCTTTAAGTGATTTCAGTCTGCCTCCACAGTCTCAATGACAGGCGAGAGTAAAATTCATTCTCCTTATAATTTTAATAATAAAAAACAAAGAGAGGAAAATTTTTTCGCGACATACAACGAAATGATTACTCCTCTGCTCTCCACGTCCATATGAAAGCTTTGGAGGCCAGGGTTGTACATAGCTAGTTCCGCAGCTGCTGGTAACCAGAGAGACTGAATTTCTTAAACAAAGGGGACATTCTTGATTTTCTTTCATCCGAATGTCTTTTATCAACCAAGGAAATCTGGGAAATGTGGGCAAGTATATGAGAAGGGAAAAAGAAGTTGATTTAATAGAATAGTGTTACTATCAGTCGACAGACAATGTATCGGTGATTTAAAAAGAATTTATAAAAATGAAAAGTAATAATTTAGTCAATGAGAATGACGAAAAAGAGACAATTATTTATCAATTTGCATTTCGAGGAAAAAAGAAATAAAAAATTACATTATGCTAAGAAATAAGCACAACACTCAACAACAAACAAGAAAGTACGGGAAAGGAGAGAGAGAGAGAGAAAGTATTGAAAATAACAAGACAGGCACCCGAGCGGTATATGAATCATATATAAAGCCCGAGGTAACAGGATTTCGTGCTGAGAATCCTTTGTGCCTCCTTTTGATGTCGACTTCTGTACAGTAGATCCTGCTGAAGGATTCAGAACCATTTTCCTCTATATGTCTCGAGGGTGAATTTCCTTTTACCTTTGTAAAAATAAAAGGAAAGAAGGAAATTTAAGTGATATGAGATAGAAATGACTGTTGTGAATCATTACAAAATATCGTCATATTTCAATTAATATTTCAGGACAAGTAAAGAACTCTGGGGCAAGCAGAGAATTCCTGAAAGTGTTTTTTTAGTCTATATTGACAGATTGCATGGAATGACACATCTCTCCCATGAAAGCTGGAATGAATAATACCTTTCTGTCTTGTTTTTCCTAAATATTTATCGTCAGTACCTACAGCCAAAAATGAATGAAATAAAATAAATAAAAAAGTGAAATTCGTCACCGATGCTTTTTCATATATATTGAACTCAGTTACCAATTTTAAATCACCTGTATTGAACGATACCTTTCGGTCCTATTTTTCCAAAATATTTATCAATATCATGTAGGCAAAAAAAAAAAAAAAAATAGATAAATAAAAAAATTATATACGTCACCAATGTTATGTTTTCAAATATATCGAACTCGGTGACCAATTTTATATAATTTGTCAGGACCTAAAATCTAAAACCACTACTGTATGGTTTTATGCTTATATCGTATGGTTTTCTGGTTGAACCAAGTCAGAATCTGCGTTCGTATAGGGAGAAAATATTTATGCACATTAACTTTATGACTCAATAAACTGGCTAAAGTATATCATTAATGTCTTAGAATGAGAATAATGTCTTTTGCCTATCTTACAACCAGACGTCCATGAAAACAATAACTATAATTCTTAACAACCATTTGATCTTGGCATTAATTGTCCTTGGTTATTAACTGATGGGCCATTGGTAGAATTCATTGAGGAACGAATATAAAAAAATTAAAATAATGGGTTAAAGGTTTTAGAAGGACAATTTTAATAGGAAAATAATTTATATTTATTTTTTTCCTTGCAGAAATTTTTGCCTTACTAGTCGAGTTACTTAACAAGATTTTCTATTTATTTCTGTTAGTTATTTTCTCTTTTATTTTTCTTTTTAAAACACGTTTATTCAAACACTGAATCTTTATTATATTGAACATCGCTTGTTGAAATCCTCGTGTGATATAACAATTATTTAAAATGTATAAAGTCCTTTTAATTTTAGAAAATCCTCTTGTTAGGTTAATCTAATATCAGTATTTTATATCTACCTACTGTGATAAATGCAAGATTAATTTTAGCTTGCATAATCCGTATCAAAGCGAGAGAGAGAGAGAGAGAGAGAGAGAGAGAGAGAGAGAGAGAGAGAGAGAGAGAGAGTAAAATTTATTTTAAGCAGCAATTTTAGGATCACATTCAAAAGTACCTAACAAACAGACGAATCTCATTCTGCAGCTTTCCATAAGGCAATCTACTCTTTAACCAAAGCGAATTTCTAGTCACGTGCCCACCCTCCCACAGGTCATGATAAGCTGCGACACATTCATGGCATGGGATTTGTTTTATGAGTAAGACGAGATCTCAAGCAATAAGTCTCAGAATTGCTGTGGGGATTTTTCGTTTGTTTTATAATCTGGAAGAAGGAAACCGCATTATAAAAGTACATTTTGAGTTCTCTGCAATTTTTCCCTAGTCCTTCTAATCCTGAAGTTCGATGGATAGATTGAATAAGATTTGGAAGTCAAATATACTGGAATCTATTACAAATACGAGGCTAAACATTATCTTGCAAGATCTATATTGCCATACCAACAAGAACCATGGTATGGCAATGAAATTGCAAGTAAAAGATTTTATCGACTTGAGAATCCATTACAAACCAATCTTTGAGAGCGTTCAGATTTATAAAGGTTTTATGCCAAAAAAGGAATAAAATTTTTTCTATATTTCCTGTTTTTTTTTTATATATCGAGCAGTATATAAATACAAGAATGAGATATATAGAAGTATAGATGCTGTAAACATTTAAAAACAAGTAGAATTATGTAAAGTCCTTTGTAAATCGTTCAATATTTCCTCTCATGACTAATCTATAAGAGCCATTCTTAATCACCTTTTCCTCCCGGCAATAATTGTCACTGAACTTTGATTAATGGCCCAGGGAGTGGAATTTATTAACGAACAAAATTAAAACTTGAAAAATATGAGGATTCCTGAAGGAGTCAGACAGACCCTCTTATGAGAAATGTAGGAAGATACATATAAATATTGAATGGTATTTCTATATTTCCTAGTATTCAACAGAATACTTTTACATGAGAAGACTGCAGAAATGTTTTGCTGCACGTACTACAGAATCATTTAACACTCAAATATATTTAGTATAGAATATTTGACAGAGTCTTTATAGTTTATTATCGTATAATTGCAAGCCATTTTGACCTAGAATTTTGATGATTAGCAGTAATGATAAAATTAGAGATAATTTCTTATAATCCATCAATCCACCTTTCAAGTTCTTTTCCTGAGGGTGTAAACACATATATATACACACACACATATATATATATATATATATATATATATATATATATATATATATAAATTATATATATATATATATATATATATATATATATATATATATATATATAGATTATATATATATATATAAATTATATATATATATATATATATATATATATATATATATATATATATATATATATATATATATATATATATATATATATATATATATATATATATATATATATATATAAATATATATATATATATATATATATATATATATATATATATATATATATATAAATTTGTGTTTTGTGTGCATGTGTACATGAATCAGAAAGAGTGATTAAGTGAGAGTATCTTACCATCAATACAATGCAAAAGCTTTAACGAGGTTACCGATAATTCTCAAAGCTTTGAAATACATCTCTCTCACCACGCTCTGTAATGTCAGGTATAACGAACCAGCCTTTATATTCGGAAAAACGAATAACAGTATTTATTCTAAACTGAAATACAAAGCATCTGTCCTGTGGATTTAGGATGAAAATTCAACAGCTGTAGGATTATCTTGAATTGGGTAGTACTGATGGCATTTTGGCAAATAAAATATTTTTGGGAATCATTAAAAAATTGAAAGGCAATTCATGAATAAAAATTGTTGTAGATATACGCCGAGTATCAGTACATATTCCTCTACCACCGTGAATGAATACTTACAGTATAAATAATCCTTAATCAAACGAGCTATTAATTATTATTATTATTATTATTATTATTATTATTATTATTATTATTATTATTATTATTATTATTATTATTATTATTATTAATCAGAGGATAAACCCCTATTCATATGGAACAAGCCTACAGGGGCCACTGACTTGAAATTCAGGCTTCCAAAGAATATGGCGTTCATTTGAAAGAAGTTACAGAAGATAATATGAAATACAGAGACAAGAGAGCAGTTATTAGAAAAAAAGATAAATTAATAAATGAAGAGATAAAACTAAGAATAAATTAGTAAAAAAATTAACACTGGCTGCAGAAGACAGGAGCCCGTGCCAGCACAAGGCTGGCTGAATCTAGATAGAATAAACTAGTAAAATGGAAGGTGAATTGTTTTATGGTAGCACTGAATTGCATCTTATCTTTTGGACAGAAATTACCTTATTTGATGAACCAGATATTTGTTATTATTTCTAGAGGACTCACCCATTAATCTATTAAATTTTCATAAATTAAACGTTTTCTTTATATATGCAAGTTTAATGGCATCATCTGTATCTCCATTCTCTCCAAGCCTTCAATTCCCCTTTCATGATATTGAAGGGTCAGATTGTGTGTCAAATCGGAATACTAACTATGACTGTCACCAGGAAGAAAGGTTATATTTCAGACAGGGGAGAGAGAGAGAGAGAGAGAGAGAGAGAGAGAGAGAGAGAGAGAGAGAGAGAGAGAGAGAGAGAGAGACGTATCCGATACCAGAACGTGAGGTTGGAATGTAAGAATGAAATACAAATAATAAATGAAGAGAGAGAGAGAGAGAGAGAGAGAGAGAGAGAGAGAGAGAGAGAGAGAGAGAGGATGGAACATGAGAATGATATACAAATGAAGGGAGAAACACAATAACGGAATTGACATGAATAGTTTTTTACCTCATCATAAACCCTGCATGATATTTAGCTACACAGTTGGAAATGACATACAGATGTTAAAACTACTCTTACCTGTTGTGTATTGCTTGTTCACGATTGAACTGTATGCTAGCCGTATTCACACGCACCCTTATATTCGCAAAGGCTGAAAGTACACTTTTATTTTTTTAAAGGTGCACAATTAATATTTTTCTCGATTATTAAAAATACACTGAACACAACACTTCACTTGAGGAAAAGGTTTTCAGTGAGAGAAACAATACTCGGATTGTGAACATGCTGAAGAACTTGACGTCATAAAACTCAGTTGTTTACATCCTACTGAAGACAACCAGTGAAGGGAAGGCATAGAGATTGTCAGTTTGAGTGTTACAAAGTTCAGTATAGTTAATGGATGTTTTACAGGGAAAGCTGATTTATATTCGACGAATATTTAGGAATGGAAGTGCCTAGTGTCTCCTGTGAACAATCAGAATTTTGATGAAGTGCTGATTCTTCTTATCAGTTAAGTCACAAGGACCTATTCTTCTTATCAGTTAAGTAACAAGGACATCCAGAGAGGTTTTATGTTAAGATACGAAATTATATTGCTCAGATAGTTAGAGTGAACTGAAAAGAATTAGGCAGTTAGAGGAGTTTCTGTAAAATTCCAAAATAAATGATAGAATATATGGTTTTTAAGGGAATTTAAATACTTCATTTTAAGAGGAAAATAAAATTCGAGATACTGAAGGACCTCACTTAGTATGCTCTTCATGAACATATATGTATATATATATATGTATGTATATGTATATATATATATATATATATATATATATATATGTATGAAAATATATATATATATATATATATATATATATATATATATATATATATATATATATATATATATGTATATATATATATATATATATGTAAATACA
>NC_089771.1:12572883-12610383 GCF_040412425.1 Macrobrachium rosenbergii
TCCAAGTGTCGGTGCCAGTGATCTTCATGATTGCGACGCCATATTAGAAAAATCAAGAGTTATTACCTCTATTTATATCAATCGTTTTAGCCTTACACTCTCTATGAGATTATTTACTAATTTTTTTACTAAGGGTATAAAGTAATTTATTCCTTCGCTTAATTAGGTACAGGCACAATGCAACCAATAATTACCTTGTTTCTTATCGCAAACCTTCTAAAAAATAAATGAATAAATCAATGACTAAATAAATGCCAAACTGATTTCCACCAGTTTTAGAACCACCAAGAGATGTCTGGAAGTGGAGGTTGATTTATATTCCAAGGAAATTCGCAGGAAGGGTATGAATCTTCTGACCTGCCGAAGGGTCCGAATTTTGATGAGCTGCTGCAGGCTCGGCTGAAAGAAGCCTGGAAATTGAGGGATTGATGCTAACGTATGAATTATCTGTATTGGCTGTGAGGAGGGTAGGAACAATAACAGTTAAATGAAGTTAAATGTATCTATCTATCTATCTATCTATGTATATATATACATAAACACACACACACACACATATATATATATATAATATATATATATATATATATATATATATATATATATATATATATATATATATATATATATATATATATATATATATATATATATATATATATATATGTATGTATATATGTTAGAGAGAGAGAGAGAGAGAGAGAGAGAGAGAGAGAGAGAGATAGTATTACTTTGAACTCTTATTGTATGTCTGTATGAGAATATGTGTATGGAAGTGAGAGAGAGAGAGAGAGAGAGAGAGAGAGAGAGAGAGAGAGAGAGAGAGAGAGATAGTATTCCTTTGAACTCTTATTGTATGTTTGTATGAGAATATGCGTGTGTATGTAAGTTTATTAGAGAGAGAGAGAGAGAGAGAGAGAGAGAGAGAGAGAGAGAGAGAGAGCGACATCACCATCAAAACAATGCACAAAAACATAACATGGTTCTGGATAATTCACAAACCTCCAAAATATCTTTCTCTCACCACGCTATAATTTCAGGTTTACTGCATCAAAAGTATTAGTTCTGCATATAAAAAAAAAGGGAATGGCTAAATATATATTTGCTTTTGACTGATATACAATCACCTGCACTGGAGTTACGATGTAAAATGACTGCGGGCGGATTTTACCGATTCTGGCAAAGCTGATGCTGTTTACTAGTAAAATATTTCTTGTTTTAATTATGAAAAAATTTGCATAAATAATTCCACCCGGCTATATTCAGATATGAATAAATTTCCCGGAACATCTGAGCCTCTTGATTTTATATATGAATGGTTAGTTATGAATGAATATTTTTCCCACAGGTTATTTATTTTCTAGATAAGGACGCCATTTTCTTTGGAAGTTGAATTAAGTGAATGGTCCCTTTGGTCTTGTTTCATACAAACAGTGCCCATCTTCTGAATAATAATAATAATAATAATAATAATAATAATAATAATAATAATAATAATAATAATAATAATAATAATAATAAAAATAATAATAATAATAATAATAATAATAATAATAATAATAATAATAATAATAACAATAATAATAATAATAATGCGCATATATACAGAAATGATGTTTATAATTTTCTAATGAACGTTTTGCTTATAATTACATACAAATGATTTTCCTTCTGGTAGAATCTGCCAAGAAATGTCACTAATATAGAGTTTACTACCTGTTATAAATTTTCAACATACTATTTTTACGTTCATTCTCACACAGACGTGAATCATTGGTGTGTTTTCAAGAATTCCTGATATTTCTATATAGAATGTCACTTGAAATGGAAAAACTGAATTGTTCGGAAAAGGATTTCAGTTGTCAAATTATAACTTCAATTTTTCAGGACTTAGTTAAAGGATTTTATTTTGATTGACATTTTCTTTGTTTTGATTGGATATTTATTCTATGCTCTTTTATACCTCATATTACCTACAGAACTGTTATATTCATGTTCGAAATAATAAAAAATTTCAGATTAATTCTCCATATTGTTGTTTTAACATTCATTACTGAGACAGTTTGAATCAAATGAGAGGAAAATTTTCTTTAGATTAAATTAAATTGTAGTCTTCATTCCACATTTCAGTTTAATATAACAAGCCAGTAATTTATGGTACAATGGTACAAAGTTCTCTCTCTCTCTCTCTCTCTCTCTCTCTCTCTCTCTCTCTCTCTCTCTCTCTCTCTCTTTCGCTTCAAGTTAGCCTACTTCGGCCAAATATCCCAAGAGCCACCTTGTCGTAAAGGTCAAAAAGAATGGCCCATCCATCATTCAATATTTCTTTTTAGTTCCCTGTTTTAATTTACTCTCCACTTTAGTTCTTCCCTTGTCGGAGTTGATTGTCTATTCGTATGAGCTGTTGTCTTGTTTATTGAAACTGTATTTTCCTTCGACTACACCGTTTCCGTCGAGGTCTCTCGATGCCCATTACTGATTCAGGGCTCTGGGATCCTGTGTAGTTGTTTGCTGACTGGCTTCCATAAACTGCTGTAGTGAGAGCGTGCTCTCACTCCCTCAGGTGTACATGGCTGATCGTTTTTACTTTTGATTATATTCTCACCTGATTATTCGTGCTTTCAGGCACCTTCAGGCATTAGGTTACTGCTTTCTTCTTCTTGTGAAAGGATATAATTGAGGGGAATGTGTTTCTTATTCACATCAGTCTTTAATCTGTAACAGAAGTTTCACAGATCATAGATATAAACCTGAAATAACTTTTATTGTTGTTTTGGGGTGAACACATTCAGGTATTCGGGAACTTTCCAGCAGAAGGAAATTACTTTTTTTTTCTTCTTGTTAAGATAAGTATACCTTTTTGTAAAAGGATATCTTAAAGGGAATACGTATTTTATTTACATTCATCTTTAATCTATAACAGGACATTCACAGACCGTCGAAGTAAACCTGAAATAATTTTTTTTGCTGTTTGGGAGGAATGTCTTATATTATATTAGGCATAAACAGCAGGTTTTAGCTCCTCCTAGGATGAAATATTTTGTTTCATCAATAAACCATACTTCTCAGTAAACAGGTTTTAAAAAGCACGTACACAGTAGATATATGGTCCTGAAATGACCTTTATTACTGTTTGGGATAAAAAAAAATGTATTTTCAATATAGTTGGCATAACTAGCAGGTTTTGTTTCTTTCATTAATGGACTAATTTGTTTCATCAGTAAACCCATACACTTGTTAGTAAACAAGTCTTGAAAAGGAGACCCTCTTGTTCGACCATCTGTATGTATCAGTAACTTTCCTCAGTGTAAAACTTTCCTATTTGTGAGAAAACGTGATCCCTGTGTTGTGCAGAATAAGAAATTTTCATTAGGCACGTCCTTCAGAATGTTCAAAGGCTCAGCAACGGACCAAAGAACGTCATTCTAAATCAAATTTACGTTCTTCTCTTCATGAACGTTCTTGAATGTACTCTTCAGATACAATATCCAAAAATCGTCTCGGATAAGGGGTTAATGAAACTGAAAATGTAGAACAATATAGTTTTCTAACGTAGTGTCCCATAAAATAGTAATTTTCCATTCAGTAGCCACTATGTTTGTAATAGATGCACGTTAAAATAGCAATGGTATGTGAATTGCTCGTTCTTCATTTAATCAGTTTGATCAAATATGAATTGGGTTTTTATACTGAATAAATATTTAAACAATTGTAAGCAACATTTATTGTGGACCATGTAAAATTAAATTAATGTATTTCGGCATCCTTCAGATGCTGTTCACTTATTTGACTTATGAAATTTATTCTGTTAAGCCAAGCACTGGGGCACTTTCTACCATTCAGCAATTAATACAGTGAAAAGCCTGAGCTGGAGTGGTTGGACAGCAAAATGACGAGATCCAGGTAAAAGGGAGACGAGGCACAAGGATCTAAAGGCGGAACTGATAGGGAACTCCACAGTTGCACTAAGAAGTATTAGTTCGAGAAGATGGACAGCAAGACTGAAGAAAGGAAGCAGGAACTGAGGTAAAGTAAAAGGCTAAAAAGTTTTATATTCACTGTATTGAACTTAAAACGTAAAATATTTTTCTTTTTATTGCGAAATCATCGTTTTTTCAATCATTTACCATATTTACCATGCAGCCAGGCAACATGAAATCAGAACTGTATGTTCCAGTTTGTTTTTTAATGTTTAAGTTTCAAGGCATTTTTATTTTAATTATCTCATATTTAGACATAAGCTGAACTTCGTAGGTATTTATAACTATTTCACTAAATTTCTTCATGGTTGCCAAACTCATTTTAAACAGAATATTATCCATCCAATAGAAGAACATACATAGTTTTACAAACAAAAAATCACCATTAAATCTATGAGAACATAAACGTTCACGGTTATTTATACAGAAAAGCAAACATTTTCATAAACATTCCACCACAGCAAAAATTGACGAATTCTGCGAGAGACAAAGCACACAGTTAATGTTAAAGCTGGTGGCTTTTGGGAAAATAAAAGGGGTGATTTTCGTTTTATAACTGTGAATAGTTTTTCATTATCGACTTCACCAGCCATTGTTGAATCAGGGCGACGGGCAGATGTCAGCTGACAGTCATTAGAATTTTGTAAATATTTTGTTTATTTTCTGGGGGAAACAATTTGTTTTGTAGGGAAAGTAAGTAATATGGAAAGTCACCGGGAGTTTTGTAATATAGTTTATATATATATATATATATATATATATATATATATATATATATATATATATATATATATATATATATATATATATATATATATATATATATATATATATATATATATATATATATATATATATATATATATAGCAAAAATATATATATAAATATGTGTGTTTATGTGTTTGTGTTTGTGTGTGTGTGCCTTTCATTCCAAGATCAGCACTTAAAGCAAAAACGGTCTGTATAATATTTTTTATCTATTTATATTTATATCTGTCTCCTTATTCACTAAACTTCTACATTTGTATAACCTTTAAATATGGATTGCAATAAGTATTTTAATTTTTATATACATATATATATATATATATATATATATATATATATATATATATATATATATATATATATATATATATATATATATATATATATATATATATAGAGAGAGAGAGAGAGAGAGAGAGAGAGAGAGAGAGAGAGAGAGAGAGAGAGAGAGAGAGATGAAATATCGTTAAAGTGACCGTATGATGTTTCCTTTCCTAAAATATAAAATAGAAAAAACCACTGACATCTGCCACAGCTAAAAATACTCGAGGCCAGAAAACACCCAATCAAGGAAAGTTAATTAGAACTTGTCTGCGTAAATTATCTCTCCAACTACTCTCCCCCTCAATCCTTCGCCTCTCCCTCAATCCCTCTTCCCCTCCCTCCCTCTCCTCTCCCTCAATCCCTCTCCCCCTTCTACCCCCTCCCCCTCAAAAAATAGATACCACAATGAAAACGTGGCACCTCTGGGTTTCCACATCTGCCTCGCTCGTGAAAGTGTTGCCCACCATAATCGTCAAAAGTGAGACAAAACGAGAACCAGTGTCACTCCCACGGGGTATTTTGGTCCCAATAAACGTACTCTTTGTTGTAACTTCTTTTCATTATGAGATGGTCCTGTATCTCGTTGTGCGCTTTGCGCTGCCTTTTTCGTGTGCGATGGACTTGATAAAAAATAATTCTCGGAGTTTTATTTTCATTTTTTTATTCTGAGAGTTTGTTGTCTTGCATGGCCTGAAGTTCTTGATGCTGTGCAATTCGTTATGTTTGGGGATTCTGTCTGTCTGTCTCTCAGTGTCTGTCTCTAAATAATACAGAGGTCCTACTACGAAGCAATGTGTTATAAGTGGAGAGAGAGAGAGAGAGAGAGAGAGAGAGAGAGAGAGAGAGAGAGAGAGAGAGAAGGGAAGCATCTACTAAACTTTGGTCATACAGGAAAAATGCTAAAAAAAAAAAAATTGGGAAACCAGTTTATCATACCTAAAACAACAATCTTTTCAAAGGTTTCATCTGAAAATGAAATGATATATGGATTAATATTTGGGAGACTCAGAAATGTTCACTTATGCAATGAAAATCAAATGCGTATTTAAGCAACAATCCAGTATCTATTTTTTTTTTTTTTTTAGTAATTTGCAAATACAGATTCATATTATTAGATTGAAAGCAAAGTTTTATATTTATCTGCGTCGTAAGTTACAATTACTTCTCTGATCATTCACCCGTTATTTCCTTTTTAAATTTTAGTAACGAATTCATATAGACGCGACAGATCAACATTTCGTGCAATAGTAATACACCAGTAAAGCAGAAAAATATAATAAAAAAAAACAAAAAACAAAAATAGCCTGCTGCTGGAAGGCGGAAAAACACGGGGGGTGGGGCGGGGGGCGGGTGGCGGTCGGCGGCAACAATGATAAGGTTCACAGACGAACTACGAAGGGAACATAAGTCACCAGTTTTCGAAATACTTTCTTTGATAAGAGAATAACCTCCATAGAAAAAGAAAGAAGGCTTTCTTTTGATAAAAATATTATGAAAGTTGCGGTAACTTTCTTTTTATCTGGCGTCTGTTATTAAAAGATGTTGAAAAGTTTATTTACTTTTTCAAGAGGACATCTGTCGTATGAGAAGGTCTTATCAGTGTTTTATCACTCTCCGGTTAAATATATATATATATATATATATATATATATAATATATATATATATATATATATATATATATATATATATATATATATATATATATATATATATATATATATATATATATATATATATATATATATATATATATATATATATATATATATATATATATATATATATATATATATATATATATATATATATATATATATATATATATATATATATATACATATATATATATATATATATATATATATATATATATATATATATATATATATATATATATATATATATATATATATATATATATATATATATATATATATATATATATATATATATATATATATATATATATATATATATTTGTTAATATGTGTGTGTGAAAACATATTTGTGTGCTTGTATATGAATATATATATATATATATATATATATATATATATATATATATATATATATATATATATATATATATATATATATATATATGTATATATATATATATATATATATATATATATATATATATATATATATATATATATATATATATATATATATATATATATATATATATAAGCACATAAATATGCTTTCACATTCAAGCACACACATGCTTTACAGACATAGGCGTGCAAATATTGACCTCACGCCAAATAAAATGCAGAGCGAGGGAACATAGGCAGACTGACAGACAGACAGTCATTCAGATCAAATAGCACGACCGAAGGATTCCAGTTGCCACGGTATTTGAACATAGGATATTCCGACCTATCTCTGTGTTGCCAGAGGTCCTCGGCGTTCCCTGGTCCCAAGAAACAGGATCCTATTCTTCAAAGGAGTTGAGCTCCTTCAGACGTCACAGTCGTTTTAGTTTTGTATATTCTTCTTGATTGGGTGTCCTGTGAAAACCCTTGAAAATATAAGTATTAGAGCTCAACAGGTAATTTATTAATAATACGTTTATGACATTATATCGATTTCTGTAAGGATCATCTCTTATCAGTTGCTCTCTCTCTCTCTCTCTCTCTCTCTCTCTCTCTCTCTCTCTCTCTCTCTCTCTCTCTCTGTGTCTCATTGCTTCACAGTTTACATTATCTCTGTCCTTCGACGGACCAACTGTTATCAATTGATTTCTCTCTCTCTCTCTCTCTCTCTCTCTCTCTCTCTCTCTCTCTCTCTCTTCAAATTCTTGCCCTTTATATTGAACGTTATCGTGGAAATTCATTTTCGCCTTTCGTTAAGTATATCAGAATCCTCTACTTCGTCTCCTTTCATGGAAAATATTTTGAATATACCGTATTTTAATATTTTACTAACAAGGATGACATCTTCGTAATCTTCTCAATCCTGGCTGTACGCTAAGAGCTTCCAACCCAATTCCCTGTGCTCATGTAAACAAAAGTGAGACTAACACTCTTTACTTCCTGATTTATGGGATAATATCTGAAATCACGATTTATTGGTATTCAGTTATAAAAGAATCTATCCAGGTATTTCAGATGTGTTGACGTTAAGACTGCTTCTTTGATTATAAATGGCTGCTTACACACACACACACACACACACACACACTTCCCTCTGTCTGTCTGTCAGGCCTGAATTATAATGGGAGTTTTGTATACATACAAAATATCAGGGGTATCAAAAACGATGTTTCCCCCCGGCACATCTTTTGACGATTTATTTTTATTTATTTATTTATACATATTTTTTTAAGGCAAAGGCCTTGAGTTCTTTATGAGGGCTTTCAAAACTGAACTTCAAATAGAGGCAAAGACGTGAGCTTAGCTTATAATGTCGAGACCTCCCGGCCTGTACATGATTTGTACATTACAATATTCTGAGTGAACTGGATTCAAATACGTTTTGACTCCGAGTTTGGTCTTGTAAAATACCTGTGAATGTTACTTTTATTATATTTTTTCTGGTGGGTCGAAATTATTATTATGATAATTATTATATTTCTTTGTTATATAGCAATTTCCTTATTTCTAAATTTTCTTCTAAAATGCCAAAAAACTTTTATATATTTATTTATTTACTTATTTATTATTATTATTATTATTATTATTATTATTATTATTATTATTATTATTATTATTATTATTATTATTATTATTATTATTATTATATTCAGATGATGAGTTTTAAATGTAAACCTACAATTGAATATATTTAAATTTTTTATATTTTGTAAAATGTTCATGTACAAATCTACAGTCATATATACATTTAGAAAAACTAAAAGTATGAGGAGTTTATTGATAGTTTATTTTGTATAAATAACTTTCATTTCGTTATCAGAGGTTCCATAAAAAAACATTAAATAAAAAAAGGTCTATTTTTTGTTGGAACCAACTAAATCAATTATTGGTGAAATTCCACCGGGCATTCCTGAATAATGCCGAACGCTCATATAGGCCTATAGGTTTTAATTAAATCACAAATGGCATAATTTGCCGGGCGAGTGTGTTATTACACTAATACGAGTGAAATAATGGGTTTAATATTGATATGTAGTGAGTGAAAAACCTGGACGCTTTATATTTCAAACTTTCAGTAATGACTGAAATAACTGTTTTGATTACCTCCAATCCCGTTTCATTTGGGCGGGCCTATCGAAATACTCGTACTGTGCGTATCAGCGAAGATTTACATGTAATAGTTAATATATACATAAATACGCAGGTGCATATGTATACATACACAGATATTTGCACACATACGATATATATATATATATATATATATATATATATATATATATATATATATATATATATATATATATATATATATATATATATATATGTGTGTGTGTGTGTGTGTGTGTGTGTGTGTGTGTGTGAGTTTGTGTATGTATATATGCATATATTAGGACACGTAAAATAACTATCATTCACGAATATACATAAATCTTGTCTGATACTCAATATTTCGAAAACCTGCCCAGTTGAAACGGGATTGGAGGTAATCAAAACAGTTATTTCAGTCATTACTGAAAGATTTGAAATATAAAACGTCCGGGTTTTTCACTCACTACATATCAATGTTAAACCCATTCTTTCACTCGTATTAGTGTAATAACACATTCGTCCGGCAAATTATGCCATTTGTGATTTAATTAAAACCTATAGGCCTATATGAGCGCTCGGCATTATTCAGGAATGCCGGTGGAATTTCACCAATAATTGAATTAGTTGGTTCTAACAAAAAACAGATAGTTTATTCATTTATTTATCTATTTATTTATTCATTTATTTATCTATCTATTTATTCATTTATTTATTTTTTGCCGGGACCTCTGGTAAAGAAATGAAAGGTATTTATATAGTATAGCGATATATGAACTACAGTTACTACACATTCTTTTAGTTTTACCAAATGCGAATATGACTATGGATCTGTGCATGTAATCTCCACAAAACATGAAGAAATTAGACGTCTTCTAGAGACTAATCTTTACACTCCCTAATGAGGTGAAATCTCCTCTGTCGATTTGGATACTAAACGGGGCACTGCAATTAGGCTAATAGTTTGTCATTAAGAGGAGTGACACTTTTCTGGAGAGTGAGATTTGTCTTTGTGTTATTTGCAAGAAGAGGAAAACGGATTTCAGTTTTTTTTTTTTTTTTTTGTTTTGCTGACAACACTGAATACAAATTTCCTTGATTACAAATGAAATTGCAGTTGCTTTTTGCAGGTTTTCTTTGACGACTGAAATTGCTTTGAAATGAGATTTTGGAAAAGGGAGAGCTTGTGAAATGATGTGTACGAAATGGAAAGGCAGAAATATTAGGAAATAAAGAAGTATAGAGATTGAAAAGGAGAGAAAACAAGTAGTGGACTGACACGTAGAGCAAAGCAATAATTTGATAAACAGTGAAAATAAAAACAATAGACGGATGGTGAGATTAATATGTATGTATATATATAATTTTCGTTAAAGCAAGTGCTTTAGTGGCATCAATAAGTTTCTTGCGGGTATCTTCATACTGACGGAGTTTTTTCCGATTCTCGTTCGTCAGTTTCTGGTGAAAAAATACGCAGATTTCCTCCTTCCATTTATAGATTTTTGTCGCGACAGCTGTTTCGCCTTTCGTGGGATTATCAAACGACTACTGACTTACAATTATATATATCGTCCTGTGATATATATATACGGATTTTTTTTTTTTTTTTTTTTTTTTTTTTTTTTTTTTTTTTTTTTTTTTTTTTTTTTTTTTTTTTTTTTTTTTTTTTTTTTTTTTTTTTTTTTTTTTTTTTTTTTTTTTTTTTTTTTTTTTTTTTTTTTTTTTTTTTTTTTTTTTTTTTTTTTTTTTTTTTTTTTTTTTTTTTTTTTTTTTTTTTTTTTTTTTTTTTTTTTTTTTTTTTTTTTTTTTTTTTTTTTTTTTTTTTTTTTTTTTTTTTTTTTTTTTTTTTTTTTTTTTTTTTTTTTTTTTTTTTTTTTTTTTTTTTTTTTTTTTTTTTTTTTTTTTTTTTTTTTTTTTTTTTTTTTTTTTTTTTTTTTTTTTTTTTTTTTTTTTTTTTTTTTTTTTTTTTTTTTTTTTTTTTTTTTTTTTTTTTTTTTTTTTTTTTTTTTTTTTTTTTTTTTTTTTTTTTTTTTTTTTTTTTTTTTTTTTTTTTTTTTTTTATAAAATGCAGAGCGAGGGAACATAGGCAGACTGACAGACAGACAGTCATTTCAGATCCAAATAGCACGACTGAAGGATTCCCAGTTTGCCACAGTATTTGAACATAGGATATCTGACCTATCTTCCTTGCCAGAGGTCCCTCGGCGTTCACCTGGGTCCCAAGAAACAGGATCCTATTCTTCAAAGGAGCGGGCTCATTTCAGACATCCTGATCGTTTTAGTTTTGTATATTCTTCTTGATTGGGTGTCCCTTGAAACCCTTGAAAATATAAAGTATTAGACAACAGGTAATTTATTGTTTCAGTACGTTTATGACATTATATCGATTTCTGTGGGATCATCTCTTATCAGTTGCTCTCTCTACTCTCTCTCTCTCTCTCTCTCTCTCTCTCTCTCTCTCTCTCTCTCTCCTCTTTTCCTCTTCTCATTGACAGTTTACATTATTCTCTCTCCTTCCGACGGACCAACTGTTATCAATTGATCTCTCTCTCTCTCTCTCTCTCTCTCTCTCTCTCTCTCTCTCTTCAAATTCTTGCCTTTGTATTGAACGTTATCGTGGAAATTCGTTTTCGCCTTTCGTTATATATCAGGAATCCTCTAAGCCCCGTCTCCTTTCATGGAAAATATCTTGAATATACCGTATTTTAATATTTTACTAACGAGGATGACATCTTTCGATATCTTCTCAATCCTGGCTGTACGCCAAGGGCTTCCAACCCAATAACCTGTGCTCATGTAAACAAAAGTGGAGACTAACCCTCTTTACTTACGTGATTTATGGGATAATATCTCCAAATCACGATTATAGATATTCAGTTATAAAGAATCTATCCAGGGTATTTCAGATGTGTTGACGTTAAGACTGCTTCTCTGATTATAAATGGCTGTTACACACACACACACACACACACTCTTTCCTCTGTCTGTCTGTCAGGCCTGAAATACAATGGGGAGTTTTTATGATACAAAAATCAAGTATCAAAACGATATTTTCCTCCCACATCTTTTTGACGATTTATTTTTATTTATTTATTTATACATATTTTTTAAGGCAAAGGCCTTGAGTTCTTTATGAGGGCTTTCAAAACTGAACTTCAGATAGAGGCAAAGACGTGAGCTTAGCTTATAATGTCGAGACCTCCGGCCTGTACATGATTTGTACATTTACAATATTCTCAGGAACTGGATTCAAATACGTTTTGACTCCGAGTTTGGTCTTGTAAAATACCTGTGGGTTGCATTTTATTATATTTTTCTGTGGTCGAAATTATTATTATGATAATTATATTTCTTTGTTATATAGCAATTTCCTTATTTCTAAATTTTCTTCTAAAATGCCAAAAAACTTTTTATATTTATTTATTTACTTATTTATTACATATGTATTATTATTATTATTATTATTGTTATTTATTATTATTATTATTATTATTATTATATTCAGATGATGAGTTTTAAATGTAAACCTACAATTAATATATTTAAATTTTTATATTTTGTAAAATGTTCATATACAATCTACAGTCATATATACATTTAGAAAAACTAAAAGTATGAGGAGTTTATTGATAGTTTATTTGTATAAATAACTTTCATTTCGTTATCAGAGGTTCCATAAAAAAACATTAAATAAAAAAGGTATATTTTTTGTTGGAACTAAATCAGTATTTGGTGAAATTCAAGGGCATTCCTGAATAATGCCGAACGCTCATATAGGCCTATAGGTTTTAATTAAGTCTAAAATGGCACAATTTGCCGGGCGAGTGTATTATTACACTAATACAGGAGTGAAATACCGGATTTAATATTGATATATAGTGAGTGAAAAACCTGGACGCTTTATGTTTCAAACTTTCAGTAATGACTGAAATAACTGTTTGATTACTCCAATCCCGTTTCAGTTGGGTGGGCTATCTGAAATACTCGCACTGTGCGTATCAGCGAAGATTTACATGTAATAATTAATATATACATAAATACGCAGGTGCATGTATACATACACAGATATTTGCACACATACGATATATATATATATATATATATATATATATATATATATATATATATATATATATATATATATATATATATATATATATGTGTATGTGTGTGTGTGTGTGTGTGTGTGTGTGTGTGTGTGAGTTTGTTTGTGTATGTATGCTATATTAGGACACATAAAATAACTATCATTCACGAATATACATAAATCTTTTCTCTGATACTCAATATTTTGAAACCTGCCCAGTTGAAACGGGATTGGAAATAATCAAAACAAATATTTCAGTCATTACTGAAAGATTTGAAACATAAAACATCCGGGTTTTTTCACTCACTACATATCAATATTAAAACCCATTATTTCACTCGTGATTAGTGTAATAACACACTCGCCCGGCAAATCTTCATTGCCACGACTTAATTAAAAACCTATAGGCCTATATGAGCGTTCGGCTGTATTCAGAATGCCCGGTGGAATTTTCACCAATACTGAATTAGTTGGTTCTAACAAAAACAGATAGTTTATTCATTTATATATCTATTTATTTATTCATTTATTTATTTATTTATTCATTTATTTATTTTTTTGCCAGGACCTCTGGTAAAGAAATGATAGTATTTATATAGTATAACGATATATGAAACTACACATTCTTGTTTTACCAAATATGAATGTGACATAGATCTGTGAATGTAATCTCCACAAACATGAAGGAATTTAGACGTCTTCTCGAGACTAACTTTTAGACTCCCTAATGAGGTGGAATCTCTCTGTCATCGATTTGATACTAAAACGGACACTGCAATTAGACTAACAGCTTGTCATTAAGAGGGAGTGACACTTTCTGAGAGCGAGATTTGTCTTCGTGTTATTTGTAAGAAGAGGAAACGGATTTCAGTTTTGTTTTGTTTTGGCTGACAACACTGAATACAAATTCCTTGATTAACAAATGAAATTGCAATTGCTTTTGCAGGTTTCTTTGACGACTGAATTGCTTTGATGATTCTTGAAAAGGGAGAGCTTGTGAAATGATGTGTACCAGAAATGGAAAGGCAAATGTTAGGAAATAAAGAAGTATAGAGATTGAAAGGAGGAGAGGAAACATGTAGTGGACTGACACGTAGAGCAAAACAATAATTTGATAACATGAAAAGTAAAAACAATGGACGGACAGGAGATTAAATACATGTATGTATTTATATATAATTTTGATTTAAAACAAAGTACTTTAGTGGCATCAATAAGTTTCTTGCGGGTATCTTCATACTGATGGAGTTTTTTCCGATTCTCGTTCGTCCAGTTTCTGAGAAAAATACGCAGATTTCTCCCTTCCATTTATTGATTTTGTCACGACAGCTGTTTGCCTTTCGTAGGATTATCAAACGACTATTGACTTACAATCTGGAGCTTCTGGCCTATTTATATCATCGTGTGGGGAGAGGAGGAAGGATTGACCTTCAGGGCGTTGTTTTGGGTATTAAAATGTTGACAACAAAGTGAAAGTTTAAAACATGTGGTCAAACAAATATTCAAATATAATACCATTTAGTGTCTCCCTGAATATGTGTTTAAATTTAGTAAAACCTTAAAAAATGAATAATATTTTATAGCGCATGTAAAGGTTCAAATAAACAAATGTTTGTTTACACATAAATGTGTATAATATTAAATTTGAGTGTATTTGTGTGTCCAAATGCCCTACCCTGATTAACGGCTGGAGGTTTTGCTTTGCAGGTGCGGCCTCAGCGATTCTGAGCAAGCATGGTACTTGCCTTCGCTGGGCGCTCTCGTGTCCCTGGCGCGTGATGTACCAGTGGTTTTGGGGGCGTGCTGTCTGGAGGGGAGTGTATGATCCGAATCTTGCTGGTATTCAAAGGTCGGTTTCTGGATAGCGATGTTTGCGGCTTCGGCTCTTAAGAGGCGACCAGAGTTATCTCTCTCTGTGGACGACCTGGGGCCTTTATCAGCTCTTGTAGATGGCTTTCCGTCCTGGAACATCTATAAATGTTGATGAATGGCCCCTGATTTTTATGGAGCCAGTACGTCTCCTGAAGGGTCGTTTGTAGTGTGCCCGATGCAAGTTTTGGCTGTGAGTTGACATCTCCTTCTGGACAAATGAAATTGTAACATGCGTTCATTGCACTCTCCTTCGGTCCCCGGAGTTGTGCTGTTCTTCATTATTAGGGCTGCTACAAGGTTAGGCTTACTAAATATTCTGAGGTTTATTTTTGTGGCAGGGGCTTTTAGTTACGCCTCTGCTTACTATCCCACGTAACGTGCAGCAAGTCCTCCACTTGCATGCAGACCCATAATGTAGACGATGGTAAAATAATCAGACTCTTCTCCTTTTTCGTCGTCGTATTTGATGGATAAAATTCATCCTTTTTTTGTTGCAGTTTTTTCTTTCATTTTCAATTATACATGTTATTATATATATATATACATACAAACCTCATATAATCTTGTATAGGTATATATATCCAAGATAGTTTATTTAGTGATACACATAAATTATACAAACCTCACACTAGTCTTATAAGGTCATGTATCAAAGATAGTTAAGTTTTTTAATGGTAATTAGTTCCATGATGGCTATGATATCTCTGTATCTTCCATTTTACGAATTTCCCAGGAATTTCTGATTAAGAATTATATGGTTTAGGTATGGATGATATTTTCTTAGGCTTGATTCACGAGAATCTCAGGAATTTCTGATTAAGCCTAAAAATTTACCGCAGAGGAAGAAGAAATTTTAATTTTGAATTTTCTTGATGTAACTGTCCATAGACATGATAGAAATTTCAATTCTTCAGTCTTTCGAAAATCAACTAATATTGCCTCTTTGTTCATTATTACCCAATCATCATCGAATTGTTAAATTCCTCTGTCTTTACTGGGTTCTTATGGTTCTTTTCGCGTTTGTAACTGCAGTTCATTGACGCTGATATTAAAACTATCTATGATATTGTCTTGAAACTTAAATGCCCAAAAGACTTTTTAGATGTAGCATGAAAAGAGCCAGGAAAACATTTATTTAACTAAACATTTATTTAACTATTAGAAATTTAGAATTTTAAAAGCTTTTCAACATACATTTGTTCTCAATTTACAGAGTTTGTAATCAAAAATTCTAGAAGATGTTCCTGGCTGCATCTATAAAATTCCTTTGTAAAAAGTGTGATAAAAATATAATGGGATAAATTGAAAATTACTTTCACAATGAATCAAACAACACTAATATTCTGTGAGAAATTGGCCAAATATCGAATGCATTATTGAATATATGAGGATTTAAATCATCTTATTATGGAGTGAAGCAAGAGTCTAGTCCCGTGTAACGACACAGTTAAAAGGAATATCCTTGAATCTTATTTTTATCAAAGTCACACAATGAAGTAAGTTCTAAATTTAAGTCTTGATTTGTTTAAACTTGATGCCTTCACCAAGGCATCAAGTTAAAAAAGTTGTTGATAAATATAAGCAACAAATTAAGAGTTAGTTTTTCATGTTTTATTTTGAACATGATTACTAGGCTATTTAGGACAAGTATATAGTTTTAGTTTGGGATCATGCTGAAGATTATCCTGGATTATGTTTTGGCTATCTCAATTATCTGGTATTTAGTTTTATAATGTTTTTGAATTTTGTGCTAAGCTTCCTGTATCTCTTATGTTAGGTCCGTGACATTATCTCGGATTATTTTTTTTTTTGTTTATTACCCTTTGACAATTAACCATCTGGTATTCTTGTTCTTTTTGTTTACCTTCTTTCAACTGCGTCTCATTTGTGTTCGACGATGCATGGGCCAAATAAACAACTTTGAAAGCAATTTGATAATGAAACTTCTGCCTCTCTCATTTTCCTGTAGTATTATTCTTATACTGAAGTCACTGCATCTACTGGGTGATTTTCATACACTATCACGCAATATTATTATTATTACATTGTATATATATATATATATATATATATATATATATATATATATATATATATATATATATATACACACATTATTAAAACAAATAAACTTCTTTTAGTAATTTATTATTGCACAGAACATTGCAATATATATATATATATATATATATATATATATATATATATATATATATATATATATATATATATATATATATATATATATATATATACATATATATATATATACATACATATGTGATTATTTATTATTATTTTATTATAGAAAAAAACATACATACATACATACTTATTTTTCACATATATACATTATTACATATATATAATGTATTCATGAGTCTTAAATAAAAAGAATCAAAACAACAGTAGAGTTCAAACAAGCAACAGACGCATTCCTGTGTCTTGGTTCAACTGAGACAACGATGCCATGAACCACGATAAAGCTTATAATAGCAATCTCATCTAGGTAGGAGTCTCTTTGCTTGAAATAAGGGTCTTTAATGACGATATCAGGTTCCAAAGGGTCCTTGAATACGTCTGAGAGTCTTTTGGCACACAGAAATTGACTAGAATACTTCACAAGAATAATAAAAATTAGAAATTTCATGAAGGAACAAAAATCTATAGATACTAATCATCTTTGACCAAACTGGAGCAGAAGTTCATAAGCATAATTCAAAGTCAGAATTTATGAAACTAAATTCAAAAGCTACAGTATATCAATTACCTTTGGCACACAGAAATTGCTGACTAGAAACTTTCACAAGAAAATTAAGGTAGAGAATTTCATAGGGAACAAATGTTTATAGATGCTAATTAATAATAATTAAAATTATCTTTGTCATTCAGAATATGAGCAGAAATATTAAAAACAAAATGTAAAGTTGAATTTTCTATAAGAGCAAAAGTCTTTTGACAGCCAATTAGATTTTTGATAAAAAAACTCTTCATGGCATGACTCGAGCAAATAGGAAGGAATAAATAAGTAAAATCTGAAACTACTGAAAAAAATTAACATTAGCTTTCCGAGGGAGATAACCAATCACATTGGGAATATGAATAATGTGCTCAGGAAGTAACCGTGGGCTTTCAGAAACAAAAGTGGAACTGCAGAGCAATCATGTCTGAATTTGGCATGTTTTTTGCATCAGCATTTTCCTATACCATCAAACCACATTATTCATTCCATATATTATTGTTCATTCCTGAGCTTCCAACTGAATTTTAATACTTTTAAATATTCCTGGTGATTTTATACATCTAGATGTTCACTGTAACAGAGGAAATCCATGAAGAGGCTTCAGATTTTTAAGACAAACATTGCCCTTAAATGCAGAGACTACTAACGTTCCTTTTGTGCCTGTTTCAGGCTATCATATAATGAACGTTTCCGATTACGTTTATTATTGAAACTAGTTTTTCTGGTTGCTTAAAAATGTAGAAATGAAAAACGTTTTATTGCATGGAGAAAGAAAATGAAATAATTTGACAGACTGAGACAAATAAGTGAACGAGAATGTTGCTGATTAATGAGACTGGACAGTTATACATTGTGAGCAGCCCCCATTATGCTCTCATCTCTCTCTCTCTCTCTCTCTCTCTCTCTCTCTCTTCATGGAGTATCTGCTTCATAGAGAACACGACATGAAAGCATAAATATAAAAAGGGTGGGATGAGACTATACGTTCATTTACAAAAATACGCAAAAGCAATGATTGAATTAGTTATGGCATGCAGATGTATGCGAGACTCAGAGACGAATATCCTTGGAATGGCTTTTGGGATGCTTGCATGCAGGATTAGCCACAAATGCCTCTAATTCAGCAAGACCTGGCGTCGCTGCCTCATTTATGTTAGAGGCAATGACTCCGCTTTGTAATTGCACCAATAATGCCTGAAGCAAGAACCTCATTTAGAATTCGTGCAATCATGGGAGCTCATTTCCACGCAAATCAGCAAAATAAATAAAGTGGTTGTTTGGCCTTTGAACATATTAACAGAAGTGAATAGTTTCAAGTGGAAATTTAATACATATAGAAAAATGAATTAATTAATTTTCCTGACCTCATTCCACGTAGCTTGGCAAACAAATAAAGTGGTTGCTTGCCCTTCTTAGATATTAACAGAAGTAAGCAGTTTCAGAGTAAATGCAGTATATGTAGGAAAATCACAAATAATTTAACTTAAGTAAATTATTTTTCTGGACTTCATATTAATATAAAAAGCTCTGTATTCTCTTCAAAGTCCTTGAAATCTTGCTTAGGAAAATGAGCAAAGCCTCAGAATAAGGACAAGAAGGCTTAAGGAAATAACGTATAAAAGGTATAATTTACTGTATATGATGTTTTTAATTTTTTTTCTTTTCATTAAGCAGTTGTAGCTAAAGCTATGTTGAATTAATGCTAGAATATCTCTAGAAAATCTTTGGAGGAATGGATTTTTGAAAGATGCACCTGCCTGTAATTGTGTGTTGGAATATATCACTTATTTACCATAAATTAGTAAGTGTTACCATCCATAGGCCATGTATTCGTTACAGAATTTCAGGTACTTATCATTTATTTTGTTCTGTTTTATCGTGCTATCTCCAGAATTTTTTCGTAATGCAAAGTATTATTCTGTGTATGTCAATGAATAAATTAAGTTTTCTTTTATATTTATTTCTTTCACTCTCTTATAAATGCTTTGATTTTGTATAAAAGAAAAGCACAGGTGTGTAAAGACTTTCTAAATCATTCCTGACTGGGAATTGAAAAAAATTGTAACCATCCTAAGATGTTTAAATAGTTTTAAACATACAATGTCTGTTGGGACAAACACAATGACTAACCAGAGCAATTTCTATTCTTATTAGCTTGATTATGAAGTAATTTATATCACAATGGATATAGGAAATGTGATTTAATATTATTATAGTATTGATTATTTCATGTAGAGGAAAAGACTAAAGAAAACGCAAAAGGAATGAATGTAAACTGACCACATTTTTCTTTAAAATATAAGTACAAGAATGCAAAATAACTTCTGATTAAGATAGCATTATTTATTTCAGTTTTCCAAGAAGTATTTCAGTTTTTTTGAGATATATTTCAAGTTTTATTAGATAATATCAGTTATTTGAGGGTATATTTCATTTTCCTGAAATATATTTCCAGTTTCCTATCTCCAGCTTTTATATGTATTTCAGTTTTTTCAGAGATACATTTCAGTTTTTCTGAGATATCTTTCCATCTTCTGTATAATATTTCCAGTTTTTCTCAAACATTCTTCCAATTTTTCTGAGGTCTTTCCAGACCCCTCGAAGATTTGCAGTGCAATACCCTACATATACCAAAAGCCCTTAAAACTCAGTTATCAAGTACCAACAGTGGGAAAGACGTTCCTTGTCTGAGAGCGCATCATCTAATTCTGTGTTTTTGTTTACGTCCTGTTATCTCAGTTCAATAATTTCCTTGAAATTTGCAACAGTGCCAGTGCAAGCACTTCTAAGAGTTATCAATTGTTTCACAGTGCAACTGGGAAGTTTTCCTCCCGTTACACCTGAAACCTCTAACTGTCAATTCCTCTTTCAACTGAATGACCTCCATAGGTCCAAGTGCTTGGCCTTTGGCCTAAATGCTATCACTTCTATTAGAAGCTGGCAGAACAGTTTACCCTGCATTTGGCGCCCTAACAGTTTAGGGGCTCTTAACTTTGATGGTAGAAACACTCTAAATTACGACCAAGTTCTCTCTGTAATATTATAAACTCAGTATGTCTCAAATGCCATTGCATACGAGAATCAGGAAAATCGATTTAACTCATCATGTATAACAATTTTCGAAACAATGATTTGCCGATATAACAAAATATTCTTTATTTTTTATTTAAAAGGTTTTTATGAACATAAGCATCTTAATTAATTTTAAGTTAAGTAGTTGGTGAAATTAGTTTTAGAATTTATATGCAAATTTAAATAAGCTTTAGTGAACATTGATAATCATCTTCATCTGTGATTTTTTAAAGCTTTTCATTATATTTAGGATATGAGAAAGTTTTTTCGACACCAAAGAGGTGTATGGATGAAACAATTTTCTTCATCATAATTCATCAAGAAAAAATATTACAAAACAGTAAAATCATTATTTGTAGCAAAAATTCAGGAAGAGCAATTAATTTGAAATAATGAATTCTGGCTGAAAGTACCTAATTTGAAGGGAATGAGATGACTCTGAACATTGTTGTGTGATGGACATCATCACACTATAATGATATTGTTTTTGAATGTCACACAGCGTGCTATAATGTTAAAAGTATCATGCTATAATGTTCTCTAAGAAGATGAGAACATTATACGAAAACTTTTGAACAGTACTATTAAAAGAATAATAATAATAAAAAAATCTCAGTTACTAAACAGGTTGTAAACTAATTACTTTAAGAATATAAACTTAAAAGAAAATAACTAACAAAAAGAATAAAAAACATAAGGCAAATGAAACCCAGGAAATAAACTGAGAAATGTAGAACAGATGTAAATGAAGAGAAAACAACCAAATTACATAGATAATGAGATAGAATGATTTCATAAAGAACAGATAAAAATCAGCTACTTCTAATAATAATAAACATAATGAATAATACTCAAGAATGCTGATTATAGGAGTATTTTTTTAATATTCCGTAAATTAAATTCATTACCCAGAAAAAATCACAAGACTCAGAGGCAAAGTCTCCACCAAATAGTTGGCCAAACGAATCACTACAGACAGCAACGTGTCTTCCTGGGTGTGACTGGACGAGGCTGAGGCTGACTCGACTGACAAAGTTTACGATAATCGGTTTCCCATCTGATAGGAATCTTCCTCAGATGATGTCCCTTAATGACAGGATTGCCCCCTCCAAAGGAGCAGGATCGCTTTTGTAGGAAGTTTCAAGCTGAGACTAGAAATCTTTGAGGGTCTGGAAGACACTCAGACAAAAACTGGAAGAATATTTGAGAAAACTGGAAGTATTTCTGGGAAAAATGGAAGGTATTCAGAAAAAAACTGGAAATGTATCTATGAATAAACTGGAAATACATAGGAAAATTGTAAATAGAAAACTGGAATATATTTCGGGGAAAATGGAAATATATATCTTGAAAATAACTGGATATTATCTATAAGAAACCAGTATGTCTCAGAAAAAACTGGAAATACTTTTTGAAAAAACTGTGAGTAATTCTTTGAAGGCTGGAGAAAACTGGAACATGAGAATTTGAAAAACTGGAAATATATCTCAAAGAAACTACAAATATCTCAGTAAAAAAACTGAGAAACTTGTCTCAAACTGAAATATAGCTGAAAAAATTGGAAATATATCTCAGAAAAACTGGAAATATGTTGGAAAAACTGGATAAATATCTCTTAGAGCTTTAGATATATCTCAAAAATCTTGAGAATATATTTCTAAGGAAAACCTAGACATATCTAAGGAAAAACTGCTGTTACTGCAGAGGAAATGTGCAGGATTAACTGAAGGTAGTTTATACCAGACATTAGGGTGAAAGTCCTCTCTCTCTCTCTTTCTCTCTCTCTCTCTCTCTCTCTCTCTCTCTCTCTCTCTCTCTCTCCTGTTAAATGCGTGATCATCCTCAAGGTGCGAGAAAGTGTAGAATTAAAGGCAATCTACAAAGCTATTATATGAAAAATTCACAACAATAATATAGAAATATATGTAAAGTGATTTCTAATTAATATCGGGTAAAGTACATTAAAATGGAACACAAATATTTCTTTAATGTCTCTAAACAGGATCATTACCACGCGAGAAAAGAGCCATAAACTCCTTAATAACCCTGTGCTGGATCAGTTTCCCAATTATGTGAAGGGTAATTATCTTGCTTCTAATTACGCCATTAAATACTTTGAGAGTAGTTTCCTCTATAATTCGTATAATCGGGAGACCTCGTTCACACATTTTGCTGGGTAATTTCAGTCACGATTTTGCTATGTGTGTGATTATTACAGCTCTTCTCAAAAATTGCAAATGTATGTCTGAGATGACTGTTTATGAGTTTTAAACAAAATATGGATAAGTTTGAAACGCAAAAGCCATGATAGACTTAATAATTCTTTTTCACATATTAGAATTTCACTCACGATTTTGCTGTGTGTGGTCATTACATGCCGTCTCAAAAATTATAAATACAAGTTTGAAATAACTTTGTGTTTTAGATAAAAATAAAATTAAGTTTGAAATGTAAAAGGGAAGTTTACTAATTAGGGTTTCCTCGATATTTTCCCGGAGTTTTGTGGGACCATTGTTTGGGCCAACGTTTCCTTCAACTCTGTTGGTCCTGCATCTCAGCTTTTGTCAAATCTTTCTCCCTCAAAATGTTCCCTGATACAGCTCATTCACCTCATTATGAATTCTCCATCCCACATTCTTTCGTGAGACTTTGAGGCCTCAAATTCCTTTCTAAAATAAATTTTTGTAATTATAAGACTTAGGATTCTAATGTACTCTTACTTTACTTGCCTGGTGGTTCCCTGAATGTTGTTGCTGCATTAATTATTATCAGTTTTCTTTGAAGTTATATCTTGGTAATCGATGATTCTTCCAATAACATTTTTTATGGTCTCAGTTATTGTTGAGTCAAGGGGCAAAAATACTACGGATTAATATATATAATATTACCACCTCGAAGTGGGTCTCTCTCTCTCTCTCTCTCTCTCTCTCTCTCTCTCTCTCTCTCGTGATCTTCTTGGAAAGGAACTAGACATAGGATGTAAAATAAAATAAAGTAAAGCTGCCTGACAGACGACTATATGCATGATAAAACAATTGAATTAATATATACGAGCAAAACAGAATTTTCTTTTGTAATGTGTCTATGCTGGGCGACCATCATACAAGAAGAGGGAGCAATAAATGCCTTAATTATCCCGGGCTGGTTCAGCTCCCCCAGTTATGTAAAGGGTAATTTCCATACTTCTAATTACGCTATTAAATACTTATAGACGAGTTCCAGCTGTAATAATGTATAATCGTAAAGGCCTTTTGCACTTAGTTCGCTGGCTAATTTTGGCGACAGTTTTGTCGAGTAAGGACTTTTCAGTACTAGTTTTAGTAAACTTTCTGTTTTTATTTTTGATGAGAATCAGATGACTTTGGAATGGCAGAGTCGAGGTAATTATATATATTTAGGGGATCTTTTATAATTTAGTCTTTCCTTCCTCGATTCTGTTTTGGTGATATTTGGGGACCATTCGTCTCGGCTTCTGTCGATTCTGGAACTTCATTCTGGCTAAGCATGCCGCTCGTCTTCCACACATCAGTCCATTTACTCTTGACTGTCTTTCTCCACATTTTCCTAGGGCTTACCTAGCTAAATCTATAAGTCTACCATTCCTTCCCTTTCTCAAAGTCAAAATAAACATGTCACATTTCCAATCTAAGTCACGTATTTGGCACAGTTCATGAAAGCTATTTTATATCCTGAAATTAATTCCAGGATGCCAAAAGTAGTCCAAGCTAATGAGAATCAGTTCAGTGTTCATAACGGAGAGTCCTTCAGGAATCAATCAGTTAACTATTAGGACTTACTAAGGTATTCAAGGCCGACGAAGCACAGTTTTTGCAACACCTTTTTATCAAAGCTTTGGATAAGGTGGAAGTTGGCAAGTGTATGTTTATAACTCTACTAAATTTTTGCAGAAGTATTATTTGTATCTAAGTTCGTTTTGATGTTTGAGTAAAATGAAGTCGTCTGATGCCGGACCAGAAAATCACAGAAAAAGGATCTAAAACCATTTGTGACGTAAACATAATATATGACGTCATGAGGTCCGCTCATCCATCAGGTAGGTAGGCAGTAAGTCACTAACAGGTGAATGGATATGCTTACATAGTCTAGGTTTCAACAAATTCGACAATGGCCAGCATGATGTGGAATTGTCCCCATGGCTGCAAGACTCCTTTGTGCACTGCGGCTTGCCACTTTGCATACAAGCAAGGAAGACCCGTAGCAAACTTTACTATAAGTGTGAATGGTAATTGTTTATATGGTGAGTGGTAGTTACTTGTGCAGGAGCCTTTGAGACAATCCCGTCAATTTGAGGGAGGAGTACTGGGGTCGGACAATACCCATGAGAACCTGGAACCAGTCATTGACATCGCCAGCGATGCGATGAGGACGGGGATGATGACCTCTTCTCAGGAGTGACGGTGAAGACATTTTGCAAATAAATTATGTATAGTGTTTTAGACGTTTTATTTTGTATATCTAAAACATATTTATTTAAACCACAATGATTATAGCAATATATTTCTTCATTCAAACTGATTTCAAATATTTTCCTTTCCATGCATATCAATATAAATCGTTTTACATTCGACTAATATTAAGTGGGTAAATAATAGCTTGCCCTCAAAATTTTGACTCCTGCCAAATACCTTTTTTTGCAGCGAGTATACGATCGCTGTTTAGGACACTTGTCATATCAGTAAAAAAAAAAAAAAAAAATAGCAATGGTTTACATTAACAGAAGTAAAACAGTGGCGTTGACCTTTCACCTCTAACAATTGGGGAAATAAGGTATTCATTGCTTTCATAATTCTACTTCTAGTGACCGCTCTGACCTGCAAATAGAGGGCTATACTGTAAGTGTCAAAACCTAGGTAAAACAAAACGGATTGTCTTTTTGTATTCCAGCCCTGAATAGATATAGATCTAAGAAATGAGCTATAGACTGATTCATTATGTGGATGAATTACTTTCATTGAATTATTTGTAAAGCAGAAACAATATGAATATCAGAAAATGGAAGAATTCCAAGTTAACAACTTAGTCCCAACAACTACTGTGGAAGTTGCGATGAAACCTCCACAAATGGTATATAATAATAAAATAATAATAGCAATAATAGTAATAAAATGATTGAGAATGATAACGCAATCAAGGGACGATGACAAATCCCTGCACGACATCATTGATATTGCTGAAGCCTAAGATGAGTGTAATATCAATTAGTGAATATATCATCAGCATGGACACAGCCACAGTGAGAAGTTTTCCCCAAATGTAAACTTCTTTTCATGCAATGGGTGGAGCCTCGTGACATCATAGTTTAACCTCGTGTGTTTCAAAACCCTTACATGCGATTTTTAGTGGCTCTGGCATGGGAAACCTGCACTTACACTGATAAGTACCAGAGCCATTGGACTTGAGTACTAAATAATAGTTAAAATTAGGTAGGGTTGTAAAATATGCACCTGCCAACTTTCACCTTTTATTGTCTCTGATAAAGGTGTTGCCGGAAAAACAGTGTTCATCGCCTCTGACCCTAGCAGTTTTGGGCTTCAGAAAGTTTCTCCTCTCTCTCTCTCTCTCTCTCTCTCTCTCTCTCTCTCTCTCTCTCTCTCTCTCTCTGTCTCTCTGTATTTCCACACTCATACTGTGTTTCAAAGCTGAAAGTGTCAACCTGGCTGACAGAGAGGGTGTTTCGAAACTAATATTCTGTTGTTATCAGAGATGTTTTGAGAATCCAACTTCAAGTTGGTTTGTCAAGTACCAAACTTATGCTGTTGTGTTTTGTTCTGTAGGCATTGCATCTCTCTCTCTCTCTCTCTCTCTCTCTCCTCCCTCTCTCTCTCTCTCCTCTCTCATCTCTCTCTCTCTCTCTCAAGAGATCTGTTCTTTGCACTTGTTCTTTAATGTCCCAAAACTCGAAAATAAAATGTTGATATGGTGTATATAATAAAACTTCTCGTTCAGTATATAAGTGTTACCTAAAAATTTCAGTACATAATTGTCAAGTATACGAAGGTCTATATCTTTTTGCAACTGCAAGAAATGAATTTGCTTTTCACTTCGACGCACGAAATGAATAATCAGATTTTCAATTGCATATTCAGACCTGAATGATATCATGAAACTGGCATGGCAGCGTTTTTTCAACATATTTTTCGAATGATAAAATTGTTTCTTTATTTTTAATTTCCTTCACCCTTCAATCTTCATTTTTATTACACGATTTGTTTTTAATTTTCGGAGTGGTTTGGGAATTTTTTTGATATCTCAGATCATTGTTGTGAAATGTTCCTATTCTCAAGAGTAACATTTTTCCTGTTTAGTTGGTTACATCATATATTTTTCTCGTACAAAGAAAAACACGATTTTTCTGACAAATGTTAGAAACACATAAAAAAGGACATATGAACTGAATTACTTTTGTAAAAACTAGTTAGAATATAAGTAAATATAAGTAACATAAAAACAAAAATGAAAATAAACAATGTCACTTTACAAATTTTTGGACAAAACCTTTACAGAAAAAAACAGTATATATCTCACAAAAAACAATGACATACAAGTTTCTTTTCTCTCTGCACAAGGTAGTGTGTTTTTGTCCAGACATTTTCTGTGTTGAATACCTTAATTTTTTCATGTGTGCTTCTTTAGACTTTTGCAAGCTTAAATAAAAGTGGAGGCACAGTTGCTCAAATACACGTTGTACTCAAGATGCAGGTTCATCAAGACTGTTGAAAAAATAAATATTAATCTTGATGTCTGGAGAGGTCATTGTAAATAGTACTTACATGCCTTTTCTTTCTTGACACAATTACGGACTCCACCTCGGATGTTTTTTTTTTTTTTTAAAGCTGGGGACTAAAGCAGGTTCATTTAGTTTATAAACTACTTTTTTTATTAAATGGTTCCAAGGAGGTAGAGATGAGAAAATTTTTCACGTTAAGTTTCTAATTAGGTTCTTTTAAGGATTTCTGGGAAAGTTTATGATATGACTAGAAAGGACAAATCTTAAAAGAAGAGGGAATCATATGTAGAGAGAGAACTTTTGTAAATATGTTTTTTCATATATATATATATATATATATATATATATATATATATATATATATATATATATATATACATGTGTATGTTTTGTGTATATATGTTTTGTGTGCGTAAAATATAGAAATCTTGATGTTGTCATACATTTCCAAGCAAGCACTTTCAATTTTTCTTTTGTCCTTTATATCATAAACCCAATTTCAACTAAGTAACTGACTACAACAATCATACTGACATGAAATACTACACTAACTTTCCAAACAGTTGTTTAAAACATGTATTAATCCTGATATATTTCATTTCCACGGATTTCTTCAGCCTAAGAATACGTTCAATTTAAATTCTGAGTCTGTGAACTCATAAGTGAACGATAAAACCTGTACTCTAATTCTGGTACAAAGCTTACTCCTTTTACAACATTTTTTGGATCCTGTATAGATGACCCTCAGTTATAATTACTGTACATATTTGCCTAGTCCCTCAAGTGGCATATGGAATGAAAATTTCGAACAATTGCATTTGATTGCAGCCTGCTTGCGTTTTTAGGTTGCATTTTTTCGTGTTCATTTTTAAATGCTGAGTCGATTACCACTAACAATTTGATATTTCTTATTGTAACTAAAAATCAATTTTATTTTTCTAGTTGCTTTGCTGTAGAAAGATAGTAAGTCCTTTGACTTCAAGGAGGAAAAGTAAGTGAAATTTGTTCATATTTTTTAAATTTTTTTGTGTATTTGAGAGAATTAAAAATATTAAATCTGAAATATTCTTCTGGTGGCACCTCACAAATATAAAATATCTCTATAAAAAGGCTAACAGAGTTAAAAACTGATGCGTCAGATGTAAATCTCTCCAGCCCTTTTGTTCAGGAAAAACTGATTGCATATATAAACTATTCCTTCGCAGAAATGGTTACCAACGAAGCGCTACAAAAATATGGTATCTGAAACAAATCAACATATTTTATCAATGAAAGGGGTTTGAAAGTTATTAGAGCCAGGATACCAAAAAGATTAAAATTAGCTTACGACAAGTGTAGGTCCCTGTTGGTTATCGGAACTAAGACGAAAGACATCTGAAAGTTGCAGTGGACAGGCACCTTTAGCCAGGTAATGGAGGTTCTCGTCCTGCGCTCTGCGTCAGATTTAACAGTGGAACTAATGTCCAGGAGCACACGTGGAACCTCTGTGGGCGTTTTTGCAAGGGCAAGCCACACGTGAACCTCAGCTACTGTTGCTATACGCGCGCGCAAACACTCACGTCTTTGAAAAGAAGCAGAACAGATTAGCCGGCAAAATAAGCCTCGGATCAGTGTCGAGACTTCAAAGACTAGAATGTATTAACTCTTGCTGAAGCCATGTCGGGTAGCTTTCCAATTAACTGGACTACTACGGAGTGAAATGGACGGGTTATTAAACCTAATTCGTACTTGAACCGTAAATGAACTAAAAGAAAGAATTGTAAGACGTACAATTTCTCATAAACAACTCAAGGCGGACCTTGATTTCCAGAATCCGTAGGAGTCTGAATTCTCGGAAAAACTGGAAGAAGAGGAAAATAAGTGGCACATTAGGTGTGAAATGTACACGTGCGAACACAGGCACGTGAATCTTTTCGGCCAGTGTTCCATTAAGCTTAAAAAGAGCTTCTAATTCTATTGGACGTTTCCTGGCATCCCTAATTTCGGCATTATCTTCAAAAACTGCTTATTTTGCTAATTTCCTGCTTGATTATTTATTTGCTTAGTTGATTTTGGCGTCATTTAGGATTCATAAGTGGGAAATGTTTGATTTTAGTTCCCACTGATATATTCAATCAAAATATTTAACGGTAACCAACTTGTGTATATTTTGAACGTATAGTTGGTACCTTTGGCAAATTTAATTAATTTAGATTGGCACATAACCAAACCTTCTGGGAAACATAAGAGAATAAGTTACTTAAGTTTCTAATAAGAGTAAAATACATTTCATTCTCTACCACTCATCCTACTCACCTATTCCAAACTCATCCCCAGGCGTCGGGAAAAAGTTCAGCCTTCATAACGGGGGAATCATCCCACAAAGGAAAGGACCACAATCAAGCTAACTTTGTTGCGTGTTTTTCTTTCCCTCAGGATATTTTATCCTCGAGTCTCTCTTCGTCTTTGAGAGTCTTTCCATCTAGTTTTGTCTGAGGCTAACGGACACATATCGACATTATGGTCTAATAGTCTGCGATTAGGTGAGACATTCGACGTAACTGGATTAGGTCTGTCCAGAATTTGTTTTATATCATTGTTTTCTTTGTTTTTATTTCAAGATGTATTTCACCTCTCTCTCTCTCTCTCTCTCTCTCTCTCTCTCTCTCTCTCTCTCTCTCTCTCTCTCTCTCTCTCTCTCTCTCTCTGTATCCCATTTTATCATGGTTTTGCAATAAGATTACTCTCATCTAATATTTAATTTTTAAATAGAGAAATTATTTGTTTGTGCTTGTAAAACAGTCGGTATTATTCAATATATTCTACAATTAAAAGAGTTATTTTCACATTACAATATACTGAATAACTAACTAAATAAGAAAACTATTCACAAGAATCTTATAAACATTTTGATATGCATATTGCTGGAATAAAGTAGAAGTCACAGGCTTTTCATACATGACATTTCTGTTTTGTTTGCATTATTCGGACAATTTGATTAACCATTTGTATCCAATGTTTGCTGTATTTAAGAAGATCATTGATTGTTGCCCAAATTTGAAAAATGCTTGGAAGGTAGATCAGTATTAAACACACTCTTTTATAAACGTTCAGGATGACTGTATATTGATAGCACATAAATATAACAGACTAGGAAAAACAAATGAAAAACTAGAAAGTGAAATTTACATTCAGCAGAGGTAGGAACAATGCCGAAGAATAAAATCTCCTTCTGCCTCGATCAAGGTAGTAAAACCATCACCAGATTACAGAGAATAATCAATATTTTTCTTCGTTTTATTGAGAAAAATCAACTTGTTTTTTGTTGTGACTTTTCCCCTTGAGTCGAATGCTTTCGTGTTCCGCTCGTGAGCCCAAAAGACCTGAAAAGGATTAAATGTAAACAAGAGAGAAGGAGCTATCCAGATACTCCCAGTGTCCAAGGTGTTAGTCGTCCTCAGATCTCTTATTCGAAACGGAGAATAAACAAATAATTCCTAAGGGTCTGAAGACGCGAAGAAGGCGTTCTAACTTACCTCTCTTTACAAGGAATACAAACGGACCTCGAGCTGTTTTCCTAATTAAATGGTAAAGGGGTATACACTCTCTTTTCTAAACCTATTTTCAGATAATTGTCTGGGATGCGGAAATAATGGGAAACTGCTCACATAAGATTCTCGTAATTAAGGCTCTTTCAGAATTTCCAGGAATATTTGTGGTACGGCTAGAAAAGGCTACTGCACGAAAGAAGAATAAGAACAGTATTTAGAGAGAGAGAGAGGAACAGTATTTAAGAGAGAGAGAGAGAGAGAGGGAGAAAATCTTGGTGAGTTTTTCCATTTTTTTAAGAGGTGGAAAATAGGTTCACTTTATCTTTTTAATAAATATATCTTTACGAGGAATAAAAAAATGTATAGAGATTTTTTTGAAGCGGTGAGAGCTTGGTGGGTTTTACTGTTATGAAGGGGAGAATAGTTTCACTTAATCTTTTGGATAAGTATATCTAAGAAAAATAAAAGAATTGTGTACATACTTTATGAAACGAATTACTTAGCCCTGACTTTTTCATATTTAAGTAAAAAATTATGAATGGAATACCACTTGCCATTCATTTTTTAGTTATCAACAAATTCGTGTTCGTTATACATCTGTATATAAGGTTTTGCATGAATGAATGTAAGTTTAATTCTTCATCTTATTTTCATTATTATTATCATTGATGTTAAAAATTTTAATTATACTTTATCTCATGGCATACAGAAAACCGTGACTTGCCTCTCTATTCGGACTTGATATGAATGAACTTGACAGACTTCCAAGGTTAAAGTTTATCTTGTATTGCCAAAATGAGAATGAGATCCTTCAGAAGGACTAGACTAGACCAGAGTGTATCTAAAAAGGTTCAGAAAGAACCTTTTTAGATAAACTCTAGTCTTTTTGAAGGATCATATTTGTATCCTTTCGATTCTGTATTGTGAAATGAGTCAATTTTCCTCTTATCTCTGCATTCTGGAAATTCTGGACTCCTGTGTAAAGGCATAACTCCATTTTCACATGCCTAGTTTCACCTTTATGAAATATCCACTACCTCATCAGGACAAAACGCGTGGGCATTCCCGTTGTTCCTCTCTGGAATAACTTATATAGTTGTTTTCTAATGTGAAGGTTGAGTGACATTTCCTTGAAAGGAAATGATGTTCTTCTAAATGACGTATTTCACTGATAATCCCGAATGGATATTTTTCTCCTTTTGTGAAAAGTAAGCAAAATTACTTCCTTAATAGGATTTTGAGTTTTCTTCCTTCAAAAGATTAGACGTGGCTTCTGTAGGAGATCTTGAGAAATTATTCCCTTTCAAGGTACTGTCAAAGGAAGCAGGATTTTCATTTCTTAATTAATTAAATAAGGCAAACATACGTTAATTACTGAATTTATGGAAACCTTATGAAGTGGATTTCGATATACTGAAAATACCTCAGAAAAAAAAATTAATAAAAGCTTATATAAAAATAATCTATATACCTTATTTATATTTCCTAAAGAAGGTATATTAAGTCGTAATCTTCCACAAAGGAACTGAAAAATGTAATTCATAAACACTATACAATTGTCGTAGAGGATTTCGGAGCTTTCGGGAGACATAAAAGAGGATTTAGTTCTCTTTGTCAAAGGGATAAAAGTCTTAGTCAAATAAAAAAAAAAGGAGATTTAACTTATGGCGATTTTTTATGATGCAATAGGATGTAAGATTTCCAAAGGGGTTTAATACTATTATACAGTCTAAAGTGGAATAAAATGTAACGAATATTATGCTTTTATTTTTCTTATTTAGTATTATATTTTTTATACAATGTGTATTGATTTCAGTATAAAACAATTTGCTTTTGTTTACAAAATGACATTGAATACATCGTTAACCCATACTAACCGTCAAAATACTGTCCAACAGTTACAGTGAAATTCCCAAAGGAATCAAACAAAGGCCAGTAGCCTAATAACTCTTAATGATTCACTGCTACTCCTTTTTTCTTATGATTTTTAAACGTTCTTAGCACCAGTTGTGTCCTGTCTTGTGGAATAAATAAGCTAACACATGGAGTGGAAAAAGTTCTTAAGTGTATAATGTAAACATAAGCCATTAATTTTTTTCTGATTTCACATCCAGAATTTCTAGGAAAAATTTTATAACTACCCTAATAGGATAATTTAGTTACGTCCTTTTAATATTCTAGTGAGGACAATATAATTTCCACTGATAGAACAAATGTTACCATCTTGGCTAAGACCCTGATGGCTGCTGAGAGTGTTTGGGAAGTGTAAAGAGTAGGAGGTTTGTATTTAAGATAAAATTCAGATCACTTCAGCATTCAAATCTATGTGAAACTTAGATGAGAACTGCCTGTCATCACGCAGACAATATTTCTAAAGACAATACTTTCCAAAACACAATAATATAGTCCAGGCAAGTCTATCACTACTGCATCGACCGTAAGAAACGTACCCGGGCAAGAGAAACTGGGGAACATTTTCCCAAGTGGACCCAAACTACTGTCCTTTAAAAAAAAAAAGCCACAAAACAAAAGGTAAATAAAGTTTGGTCCCCGACGGGACTGTGTGGTCCCTTTCCGGAGACGAAACTTGGCTCGGCGTTGAGATAATGAGGTCACTAAGTTAGGGCTGAAGTTCAGGTGGTCTTGATAGAGTAAGTGGAGGTGTGAGGTGTTCTCTCGTCACTTCAGAGGAAGAATATTTAACTTCAGTTTCCCTACAGAGGACAGGAGAGGAAAGGCTTCCCCAAGGAGAAATGCGACCAGAACAGCATTCGCTTATTCGTTCCGTATCATTGTGACTTTATTCAGGTATGTGTATATATAGAAGGAAAAATAAAATAACTTGATTAAGGTATTTATTACTGATATTTCACATCACATTTTATTAATTTGTCAATCGTCTAATTATATGTATATATATATATATATATATATATATATATATATATATAAATATAAATATATATATATATATATATATATATATATATATATATATATATATATATATATATATATATATATATATATATATATATATATACACACACAAACACAAACACACACATATATATGTATATATACACATGGTGCTAGGAAAACTGCCAGTGGGAAAATTGCCATTGTGGGATAATTGCCATGTAGAAAACGGTCAGGCGGAAAATTGTCATTTAATAAGTAAAATTTATAAAGAAAAAAAGGAATGAAATGAAAAACCATTGCCATCAAAACTTTATGAGAATTTATTTAAAAGATGCCTTTTATTACCTATATACAATTTGTAAAATAATTATTTGAATTAAAAAGCATTACAATCAAAACTTTACTTGAATTTATTGAAAAACTTTACTTGGAAGTGTAGAAACATCTAAAAAATATGCATATTATATGCAATGCCCCTTAAAAACAACAATTTATTAGCACTATCACAATTTGAAATGAGGTTGCCAAATCGAACATGCAGGTCTCTGTACTTTTTGTGCATAGGAAGTGTATGGCCTTTTTCAAGTTGGATTCTTTTTGCAATAGCCAAACTCTCTTCTCTTTTCAGAGCACTGATTAATTTCCATATGTTAGGGTGACTATTGAAGACGGATTTATTAAAAGAATTGCGAAAGGCTTCATCACTATTATTAGTGCGAAGCAGTGAGTTCTCGAAACGGGAATAAACGTTCCAAATTTCAACCGGGAAAAGCGGTACATTTCTTCTCCTGTTGTGTTGAGTTCCTCTTTCAGTTCTTGTATACGTATATTCAAAGCACGAAAAAAATTCAGGCGGGATGTCTCCGTCATCAGAGAGTTCTTCAAAAGCAGATCTGACATCTTGTGGTAACACAAACGCAAGTGCTGAGAAATGTTGAGTTTTCAAATTAAACTCTTTATCACTATGATGTTGCTATCTTGCTCCTATGTCAATAATTTCCTCTACAGCGCTTGACCAAAATGAAAAAGACAGCCATTATAGTTAGCATTAGAAAAGGCATGTTTTATTGCCTTTGAAGAGGCTTTTTCAAAATCACCTGTTACCTGCTCAGGAGTATCGCCAACAATTTCCTTGATTTTGTTGTAAACAGTTATGTAGGTAGGCTCTGTGGTGTTTGGCATAAGGGTAAAAACTAGAGGAATTGTTATATTTTTTATCCGAACGTGAACTGAGAATTTGGTAATAAATTTCAGAAGCAATCGTGAATGTACCATCGACTGCCCAATTTTTGTACTGCTTAAGATCCTTCAGCCCTTCCTTCATTCGAAACAAAGATCAATATTCTATAGCCTTCACTTATTCCAGAGTCATATTGAAGAAATTGGGCTCCTGAAGAAAGATTTTTAAACTGCAATGGAATAGCATAGCCACTTCTACTAGATGGAACAGGTGGGAAATTGCACTCTCTTTGTCTCCAGTTCCTAATATTTCGACTCACATGACGTAGATTTGGCAACTGAGAAAGTAAACATTCGTCAAGAAAGGTGGCAAATTCAGAAACTAAGGGACGCCTTGATTAATGAGAAGAAACCATTTCAGCTTTTAAATCTCTCTGAACTTGTTTTGCTTTAACTTTATCTTTGCTTGATGAGTGTATATGGTTATTTAAATTCTTAAAATTTCAAAATTATCGTTCTGTGAGTTCGTGTGTCCTCTAGCTCTGCAACCTTTACATTATCGTTCCTTGCACTCCCAAACTAGCACAGTACCACTTTTATTCTTGCCATTCCGATGGTACATATACTGCAACTCATCGACCAGAATGCCTTTTTCTCTCTCACTTTGTATCACAGACACCATAATGGGCTAAAAAGATTTAAAAACAGCAAATTCAAAAGAAGCTATAGGAATACTGACTGTTGACAAAGTTGATACTATAAGACTTTTTTCTTTTGGAGAATTTAAAAGACTTGTTTTCTAATTTGTAAGTTGATAGTTTAAAAGTAAACTGGCAATTTCCTGTCTGGCAGTTTTCTCCTTGTAGTTCATAGGTTAAAAGACATGCTTGCTAATTTGAAAGAAGATAGTTAAAGAGTAAACGGGTAATTGATGGTAATGGTTTTTCCTTTCAATCCTCAATTCAAAATATGACAGTAATAAAATGTTTGTATTTAAGGGGCGTCGCATATAATATGCATATTTTTAGGCGTATCAACATTTCCAAGTAAAGTTTTGATTGTAATGCTTTTTAATTCAAATAATTATTTTATAAATTGTATATAAGTAGTAAAAGGCATCTTTTAAATAAATTCACATAAAGTTTTGATAGTAATGGTTTTTCCTTTCAGTCCTTTTTTTCTATATAAATTGTACTTATTAAATGGCAATTTTCCTCCTGGCCGTTTTCTCCGTGGCAGTTATCCCACAATGGCAATTTTCCCATAGTGGTAATTTACCCTCGGGCAATTTTCCGACGGGATATATTCTCAATGGAAAATTTCCCACTGGCAATTTTCCTGTCACGTATACACACACACATATATACATATGTATGTATGTATGTATGTATGTATGTATACGATTGTGGTTCCAGCAGCAGCAGAAGTGTGTGAGGGGGCAAGTGGTAAGCAGCAACAGGAAAGAGAAACATGGCGGTGGAATCAAGAGGTTCAAACAGCTGTGAAGGTAAAGAGTATAGCCAGAAGAGAGTGGGAAGAAGATAACAACTACCAAACAAGAGAGGAGTATAGACGGACAAAGAGGGAAACAAAGAAATGGTAGCGACTGCAAAGGGAGAAGCCAATATAGAGTAGTATGAGATGATGGGAACACCAGGGGGAGGAAAGATAATCTAAAGAATTGTAGAAGCGAGAAGACAAGACAGACAGGATGTAGGCGGGTTAGGAAATCTTAAAGATGAAAATAGAAATATCTTAACTGAGAAAGAGAGGTCAAGGACGATGGAAAGAATATTTTTCACAACTATTAAACACTGAGAATGAGTGCGAACAAATGGAAAATGTTCAAGGACCAATAGTAAACATCAGAGAGAGTGAAGTCGAGAATGCTACAAAGAAAGGAAAATGGAAAGTCAGAGGTAACAACAGAAATGTTTGAAGCACTGGGAAATCTAGGCAAAGAGTGAGTGCACACACTACTGGAAAAGATCTGGGATGTAGAGGAAATGCCAAGGAACTGGAACAATAACTGGATGATTAAAATGCATAAACAAAAAGGAGACGTGGTAAACTGTGGGAACT
>NC_089771.1:12617883-12627883 GCF_040412425.1 Macrobrachium rosenbergii
ATATATATATATATATATATATATATATATATATATATATATGTACATACATACATACTAATCAGAACGAGGTACCATTGTCCATCTGACACGAGAAGGACAAAAGTCTTTTGCCTCTCATACATATACAGTATATACCTGTTGTTTTCAGATATATATTATATAGCTGGAATGGACCCATCCTCACCCTTGTAGCCAAGTGGACAATCAATTTTTATTGCTTTTTAGGCTGAAATATAAAAAGCATATATACATTCATACATATATAATATATATATATATGTGTATATATATATATTATATATATATATATATATATATATATATATATATATATATATATATATATATATATATATATATGTATATATATATATATATATATATATATATATATATATATATATATATATATATATATATATATATATATATATATATATATATATATATATATGACTTTTATTACATCACCGTGATTCATATGAAAGCATTAAGCTACAAACGTCCTTTAATATCAGTTTGCTCTACCTCGGAAATAATATATTTTCATATATGTTACCGACAAATGCACAACATGGTCCGCACGGCAGAGGTGGGTTGATATCGACTCTAAATACAAATACCTGAGTTCGACGGGGATTTGTAGGTGGGAGCCGGTATCAAGTTATACCTCACTTGTTGGCCGTGTGGGTAAAGGCGTCACTGTAGTCCTGAGTTCTTGTCTTTCTCTGGTTCGAGCCCACGGGACGACGAACTTATTATCAACTAGAAAATTCCCCTTCAGTAACATATATGAAAATATATAATTTCCGAGGTAGAGTGAATCATACATAACCCAGCTGGAGGTATTATTGAAACCCTTGCTTCCTTATAAATATTCCTTATTGGGTTCTGGTTTTACCAACCTATGATCCTCCATTCTTTCCACATGATCGGGCCATTATAAACTCATTAATTCATTCTTTCATGTCTCTTTCATTTTTACCGCTTTTATATATATCTCCTCACTAATCATCCTTTCAGTCTTTCTTACACCATATATATACAAACAATATGAACAATTCATTATGAAAGTTTCAACCTTTTTAGTTATTCATATTCACCATCCATAATTCACCTCCATAAAGGAGTGCAGGCTAAACAATTCCTTCAAATATTCCACCCTTGATGTTTCCTCCCTATCCTGACTCACATTCACCTATCTACCCTGCCCCATTTGTTCCGTGACCAAACTCTTAACTCAGTTTACCAGCCTACGATTTATTGTCTTCCAAATACCTATGGAAATATGCTGCCACTATTTTCACACCATCTATATTAACATTCATTGGTCCATCTTCCTGTTTCCAATTACTCTCAGGTTATTAGATTAAAAGTTTCTTCACCTGTTACCATAGTTTCTGATAAATTTAGCTAATTATTGAACTGAATATTCCAAAGCAAATGAAATTTAATTTGAATTTACTAAATGATCTATATACGCACTAATAAATATTTTTGAATTTTTTTACATTTATGAATACATTAATAAATTTCTTTGAAAATTATTTGCCTGATTTATAAATACACAAACAAATACCTTATAAAAACATTTATTTAATTTATGAGTACACCAATAAATGTTTTAGAAAAATGTAAGTGCAACTGAACAAAGCCAAAAATAATTACAAACATTCTCTCGTCGTATTGCTAAGCCTTTTGATTAATATCTCAACATATTTATAAGTGTTTTACTGTAATGACCTTTGATTAGGACTGCAATGAAGCTGATAAAAATTTGATGACATGCTTGCAATTCTGTTGTTGTAATTTCATAGCAATGATGCTGGTATTTGCTGAGTGTGGTATTATATTTATTAACTCTGAGTCCATAAAACTATTGAAATAAAAACGTAGGGGAAAAATATATAATTTTTCAGATTTTAACGATAACAAGCATGTATTTTTAGTCACAACAAAAGTAGAAAAAATGTCAGTACATAGAAATTATTAAATGGAAATTATTAGATTTCTATGTAGAACAGATCTGGAATGATTAAGTAATGAATCAGAACATGTCGTAAGAGAAATTCTTATTATTTCCATGTACAAATTCATAGGAAGTTGTTTCCAAGACAGAATCATCAAGTAAAAAACATCAAAATAATATTACCTGTATTCAGTAGCTATCCAAGCTTCTAAAGAAGAAAATGGCTTTTATAAAAAGTATTAGAGGAGTTGGGGGTGCCACAGTCTTAACTTTATAAGACTGGTAACAGAAGAAACAAAATTCAGAATAAAATAATTTGTTATTTCATTCGTGCTTAGTGGATATGTACAAAGTCATCGATGACTAAACAGGGATAACCGTGTGTAGAGGTATCTCTAGCTCTATTAGCAATCGTCCAGGAAAAAAAAGAAAAAAAGAAAACGGACTTAGTAAATAAAAGTAAAGAGTAAAGTACATACATAAATAAAGATTACAATTTATAAGCAGGATGTGTGGACGATGCACATAGATGGTACAGAAGGTATGTGAAATCTGACATCATAAAGAAACAGGAAAGTAAAAAAGTTAACAGGTATAGTAAGATAAGTATCATAACTTGATTTTAAAATTTTCTGATTAGTATTTTATGAAATGATTACTTTGTGTAGAAATTCAGCGGTAAACGTTGCAGTCTCTAGTTGCAGGGGAATAATAATAATAATAATAATAATAATAATAATAATAATAATAATAATAATAATAATAATAATAATAATAATAATAATATCCGCAAGGACAATAAAAAAACAAGAATATTGTCCATATTTACAGTAGCAAAAAAAATTCATATAATAATAATAATAATAATAATAATAATAATAATAATAATAATAATAATAATAATAATAATAATAATAATAAGAAGAAGAAGAAGAAGAAGAAGAAGAAGAAGAAGAAGAAGAAGAAGAAGAAGAAGAAGAAGAAGAAGAATTTATGCAACCAGGATATAAATACTTACAGCAGCAACAAATATTTCATGCTGAACACCAGCACATTTCCTATTCCAGCTATTTGTGGACTCGAACGAAAATTTATATTTCGCTTCTAACCCCACTTCTGGCTCTAATTTAAAGTGACAAGGGTTTTGAAAAGTCTCGTCCCTGCACGCAAACCAAGCGACAAAAGCAACAAAGTTTCCTAATTAATTATTTAAGGATGAGGCCAGTGAATAGTGCCCTGTCTACATAATTACTGTTTTTTTTTTAATATTTCCAAGCCGTGTCAGCAAACGAGAGGAAACCATACTAAAAAAAGAATAATTTTTGTGCTCTTAATTAGGATTTATATGAATTCCATTACTGTTTTGGCCAATTCAGGTTAATTTCCGTCAAATTCTTTATGTAATTATTATCATATATATATATAGTGTTAGCAGACGAGAGGAAACTATACTGAAACAGGATTTAAATGAGCCCCATTACTATTTTGGTTAATCAGGTTATTATCAGTCAAATTCTTATTGTAAATATTACAATAATATATAATTTCTGATGAAGGAGGCATATATTATATGACACTTTCATAACATAATTCCAGTTTAACAACAGGCGGCGCAGTCTTCTTAACTCTGCGAATTTCAGATAATGTGTAAATCCTTTTTCCATTTGGCAGATTCTGAGATGAAGAGATGATTTAGCTGCTTCTCACATCAAAAGTTATCCTCATTTCAAAATCTATTTTCTGAAGAACCTAAGAGAAATCAAATAATTTTACTCTTTAGCAAGATAATATATTGCAGTATGGAAGGTATATAATACTATACCACTACTAAATTTAAAATATTATATATTTACTATTTCAACAGCATACGAAACATGATTTCGTCTTCGTCTCATGCCGTTATGTGCAAAACACAAATACTGATGTCGACTGAAATTCCAACTGAATAATTTCGAGTTAATCATACGTCCCCTTTTCAGGTTCTGTCGAGCATAACTAACAAACAAGATTACGGTAACCGGAATTTGTCAGAATTATCAAAACATTCCAGATTGGTGTTTAAGAAATGTGTTTAGTTTAATGTGAGTGTGGAAATATCTTCATGTAACGTTCAATAATTTGTCATATTCCAAGAGATAATTCACATAATAGACTTAATGTAAATGTGCAAACATTTTCATATAAGTGTGGGAACATGTGCAATAATATATTATATACAGAGAGATAATTCACGTAATGGAACGGATTTACATTGATTTCCAATGTTACAAATAAATAGTTCTTGGTACTATACCAGGGACAGCCAAACAAGCGCTATAGTCAACATTTTCATCCCATTGGGACATTTTGGCTTTAACACACCACGCCATTTCCGACCTAAAATAGGGGCAAAACACCAAAAGATAAAATTCTTATACTAGTAAAATACAAATCAAATAAAGGTCACACTTGAGAATAATTTTTTATAAACTAAATTACCTTAAAAAAACACACACACACACCCTACTCAGAAAAGAAAACATAGTGACTTAAAATTAATACAAGTCAGTGAATTACAATAGCCGATAAAACTAAGAAAAACAAACTCAAGACGAGAGAAATAAAAGATATCAAACACGAAAAGAAACAAGTAAAAAATGCGCTGAAGAAACCGAGTTTTCTGTAAATCGTATAATCAAGGCCACCGAAAAGAGATCTATCTTTCGGTGGTCTAGGTATAATGATGTGTGACCCGCGGCACATCATTATAACCACGGCCCGGTGGTGGCCTATCCTATATCGTTGCCAGAAGCACGATTATGGCTAACTTTAACCTTAAATAGAATAAAATCTACAGAGGCTTGAGGGCTGCAGTTTGGTATGTTTGATGATTGGAGGGCGGATGATCAACATTTCAACTTGCAGCCCTTAGCCCCATCAGTTTTTAAGATCTGGGAATGGACAGAAAAAGTGTGGATGGACAGGCAAAACCGGCACAATAGTTTTCTTTTACAGAAAACTAAAATTACACAATAGATAAACTGGCCTAATGACTGGAAAGCAAGAGCGGATAGAAAATCAGTAGATTATAGATAACGGAAAGGAAGATTGATCTTGGTTGAGTTGTGGCTTAAGTTTGTGAATATATATAGATTCTAAAATCCTTAAATTTGAACAAGAATCTACAATTTTGAAATCCCTTATACTTAGTCTTGCCTGATTGCATCTACTGCAATGTTCACAGATGGGAGACAGCTACTTGACAGCTAAGTCTCTGCCTATCATGTCACTGATCCCCTGCATGCTGGCATTATCTCGTTTTAAGTGCCTTTATGGAACTACCCAAATACCCCGCTTGGTAGTTGGGGCATGTATAATCGTAAACAATACCAGAACGCAATAAATCAGGCAGTCTATCTTGAAAGGTAGTAGGCTTTTTATCTTGAACCTTCTGCTGGGCAAAGTTCTGTAAGAGTTCCCATCCTTATAAGCCGAGTGTACCCTTAAGACCGGTCGTGGCTTCTTATAACACCCCGTCATATAAATTAGTGAAATTCTTAGTACTCTTTTTAAATACTGCAGCGGAAGTTACTTTATTCTCCAAAAAAAAAAATTCATATGCATTAGCTAATGACGTAAAGTATTTGAATATACCTCAAAATTATTTTTTATGCAGTTTTGATATTGAATCATTATTCACGAACAAACCTCTTAATGAAACCATTGACACAGCAGTGAATGAAATGTATAAAAATTGGAACTCTCAAAAATTTGCCCAGGAATAGGTTCAAAATACTTTTGGAAGCAACATGTAAAGATACGGAGTTCATGTTTCATAATGAGTTGTATTTAAAAGTAGACGGGGTAGCACTGGGTAGTCCAATTTCATGTATTTTTGCCAATTTGTATATAGGTTTCCATGGGGGAAAGTGGTTGGAGGATTGCCATATCACATTTTAAACCTTAGGTCTATAAGCGATTGGTAGATGATACTATTTTAATTTTTGAAAGTGAGCACAAGACTAATAGTGTTCTTCATTACCTAAATAGCAAACATGAAAATATAAAATTCACTTTAGATGGGGAAATGAATAATAAGATGCCGTTTTTAGATATTTTCATTGATATATCCGAGAGTTCATTTTCTGTTTACAGGAAACCCACTTTTTCAGGATTAGGTTTGAGCTTTTTCAGTCACACTCCAAACATTTCTAAATTATGTGCAATTAATACCTTAACCTACAGGGCTTATAATTTATGCCCTAATTTCACTTTGATTCATGAAGAGATGGAATTCTTGGTAAAATTTTTCGCAAAAATGGTTACCAACCAATTTGGTCTTTAAACATAGGCTATTTCTGGGAAATGTTTACAGTCCTAAAGTTCACTCGGAAACCACAATCTCCGACCCACCTAGGTCGTGCTCCGAGTTTATGAGCGGGGCCTTTCTGGACGGCGGGCAACGCCAACTATCACGGATTGAAACACTCGAACACCTTTTGAACTCTTCCGGATTTTGCTTTGGGTGTTTTTTGTTTTGTTTCGTTTTTTATTTAATGATTTTGCTGCATATAATGCAAAGCATTCATGGTATGATTATATAGACAAAACTGTTGAATCCTACAACCAGTATAATATCGAAACGAAGAAAAAATGCCGAAACTGCCGGGTTGTTGTTAGGAAAGGGGGCTAGATTCTGTGTTGTGTGTGTATGTGTGTGTGGAAATGACAATCTGAAGCAACGTCACACAAGTGGACGAGTCACAGCGCCGACCAAGCTAACGTAATGAGTATGACCAGGACTTGCCTTATCTTGGTTTAAACGTCTGCTGAAAAGGTAGTGTGCTTTGTCGAGGTGCCATGCTCTCTCTCTCTCTCTCTCTCTCTCTCTCTCTCTCTCTCTCTCTCTCTCTCTCTCTCTCTCTCTCCTTACATTTTATGAGTATTATGCATTTTTGTGGTCATTTAGAGAGAGATGATGATGATGATGATGTGTGTGTGAGAGAGAGAGATAATGATGATCATGATCATGATCAAGAAGTCGGAGCACGACCTAGGTGGGTCGGAGGAGATTGTGGTTTCCGAGTGTACCATTTGTTACAGTCCCTAAACTAGTTTTTTAATGCAAATTGCCTTACACTGGTAAATCGATTAAGCAACTCGAGAGGGAATTGAAATACTGTTTTGATAGATTTTATCCACAGATTACTTTTAATTTAATTTTTAGTAATGATTTTGCAATAAAAAGCCTACTACCTTTCAAAGACAAACTGCCTAATTTATTGCGTTCTGGTATTGTTTACGATTATACATGTCCCAACTGCCAAGTGGGGTATTTGGGTAGTTCCATAAAGGCGATAAAAACGAGATAATGCAGGGGATCAGTGACATGGTTTACGATTATACATGCCCCAGCTGCCAAGGGGGGTATTTGGGTAGTTCCATAAAGGCGCTCAAAACGAGATAATGCAGGAGATCAGTGACATGATAGGCAGAGACTTAGCTGTCAAGTAGCAGTCTTCCATCCGTGGACATTGCAGTAGAAGCATTCAGGCAAGACTAAGTATAAGGGATTTCAAAATTGTAGATTCTTGTTCAAGTTTAAGGATTTTAGAATCTATATATATATTCACAAACTTAAGCCACAACTCAACCAAGATCAATCTTCCTTTCCGTTATCTATAATTTATAGCAGCGATCGACAACTGTCCCCTGTTACTAAAAATAGACCGCACCAGTGCGCATGCTCGCGTTTACATCTAGGAGGTCGGACAAACAAACGCATTTGAGTGGCCCGCAAAAGGGAATACCTTCCAGCCAGTGACTGGCAGAACTGGTGGATTACATGGAACTGGAGAGGCACTGGTGTGACCGGACTGTTTGTTAAGTTCTTCTTGAAATGTCTTCTCTACTTTCTTTTGGTAGCATTTACCTCCGTCAGTGGTAATAATAATGTCCTCTTGACATCCTGAGACTATACAGTCCTCACACCTGAACCAAGTGAAAGGTTACATGACTACTTTATATTTTCATATCAGAAAAGAGAGATAGAAATAAAAACATGATATATATATATATATATATATATATATATATATATATATATATATATATATATATATATATATATATATATATATATTGAGGTCATATAAATTATAATATTATATATAGGTCAGTATGACATTATTTCCACAAAGACTCCAAACGTACTTAGTTAAATATAAAATGGTTACTGTATATAAATATAAAATGTATATAAATATAATATGCTATATATATATATATATATATATATATATATATATATATATATATATATATATATATATATATATATATATATATATTATATAGGATTTTAACCCACGAGAAACGCTTGGATCCTCTCTGGTTATTTCATTCAATACTTCATAACACGTTTTTGTTCTCACCTTTTTGCAAGCACAGCCTTGTTTCCCACCACTGGCAAACCACGGCACTCCAACCAGCGTTTAAGCTGACATAATGAATGATATACCGCACTGCTAAACACAAAAGCAGCGTCAGGAACATCAGTTTCTTTCAACTTGATGTTAGGAAACTTGCCTGCTGTGGCCATTACAGCATAAGTCGTACTGATTTGTTTGTCCGACCTTGTGTAGCTGTGTGTAGCTAAGCGCAAAGTGATGACGTAGTTGCCGATCGCTGCCATTGATTTTCTATCCGGTCTCGCTTTCCAGTCATTAGGCCAATTTATCTATTGGGTAATTTTAGTTTTCTGTAAAAGAAAACTATTGTGCCGGCTTTGCCTGTCCATCCGCACTTTTTCTCTCCGTTCTCAGATCTTAAAAACTGCTGAGGCTAGAGGGCTGCAAGTTGGTATGTTGATCATCCACCCTCCAATCATGAAACATACCAAATTGCAGCCCTCTAGCCTCACTAATTTTTATTTTATTTTAGGCTAAAATTAGCCATAATCGTGCTTCTGGCAACGATATAGGATTGGCCACCAACGGGGCCGTGGTTAACGTTTCATGAGCCGCGGCTCACACATCATTATATCTAGACCACCGAAAGATAGATCCATTTTCGGTGGTCTTTATTATACGATGTACAGAAAACTCGATTGAGCCGAAGAAACTTCGGCGCATATTTTACTTGTTTCTTTTCGTGTTTTTTTATTTTTGTTTTTAATGTTTCCTAGTCCTGTGTTTTATTTGATGTCTTTTATTTCTCTCGTCTAGAGTTTGTTTTTCTTCGTTTTATTGGCTATTGTAATTCACTGAATTGTATTAGTTTTAAGTCACTATGTTTCTTTTCTGATTAGGGTGTGTTTTTTTATGGTAATGTAGTTTATAAAAAATCATTCTCAGTGTGACCTTTCTTTTATTTGTATTTTACTAGTATAAGAATTTTATCTTTTGGTATTTTGCCTCTATTTTAGGTCGAAAATGGCGCAGTGCGTTAAAGCCAAAACGTCCCAATGGGATAAAAATATTGACTTGTTTGGCTGTTCCTTATGAGGATCAGATTCCTTAGGAATCAATCTCTGGCAACTATTTTGGTACTATATAGAATATGTACTTAAAATGAAACTTTTACAGTTTTTCTCTTTATTTTTATCACTTGCGTATTTCTATGTTTGTGCATACGTGTATGACCGTGTGTATATGTGTTTGACGAGCATGGGAATATTGTTAGTTCCTAATATACAAAATATTCCTGCTTCTTTTGACAGACTGTAAAGTGCAATTTTCCCCTAAAAGATTTGAACTAATGTCTTGAATCTCTTTCTAGCATGCATCAATAGGCAAAGTCAAATGCAGACGAGGGCATTTTGCAAGAGTTTTGCATTACTTGGGAGACTTTGAGCTTGCTTGCACAATTTTCAGTCCTGCTTTTGCACGAGCATGTGAGGGGTACAAGTCTTTGAAGTTTGGAAGTTGCCGAAATATATTGTTGAGTCTTTACATTTAGTCACTGTTCATAATTTACAAAGCAACCTGTTTCTTCCTTATTCAGCGTTGATTTTCTTTTGTCTTGAATTCAAGTAATGTCTTTTGATTT
>NC_089771.1:12632883-12677883 GCF_040412425.1 Macrobrachium rosenbergii
TATCTCATGAGAATGGCTCGGCTAGTCATTTTGGCATTCATAAGACTGCTGGTAAGTTGCTTATGAATTATTATTGGCCCAAGTTGAAAGCAGATGTGAAGAAATTTGTAAATAGTTGTGACGTCTGTCAGGAGGTCGGAAAGCCAAACCGGCCAGCATCAAAAGAACCTTTATTTACTATTCCTGTTGTCTCTCAGTCTGTTAAGGAGGATATTATTGACATTGTTGGTGCTTTACCGAAGACACGTGGTGGTAATGAATATATTTTAACTACAATGGATAGGATGTCTCGTTATCCTGAGGCAATACCACTACGGACGATAAAAGTCTTAAAATTGTTGATGCAATAATTGACATTTTCAACAGGTTTTGGATGCCTAAAGTAATTCATTCAGGTTGTGGATCTAATTTTATCAGTAGGTATTTCAGAGGTAAAATGGTAGAGTTAAATATTAAACATGTAACTACTTCTCCGTATCATCCGGAAAGTCAGAGAGCTCTAGAAAGATTTCATCAAACCCTGAAATCTATGATAAAGAAGCATTGTTTGGTAAATGGGTCCGAATGGGATAAGGAATTACCTTATTTGTTGTTCGCTTTTCGTTCTGTCCCAAGTCAGTCTTTAGGTTTCTCGCCTTTTAGTCTCGTGTTTGGTCACTGTGTACATGGACCTCTTGATGCAATTTGAGAGTCCTGGGAGGGAGACATCCTGAGATTAATTTATTAGATTTTATATCTAATTTAGGTGAGAAGTTGACCAAGGCGTGGAAATTTGAGGGTGGAAATTTATTGTGTAGTAAAAAAAGAATGAAGTTCTTTTTCAACAGAAGAGCTAAAGTACGTGACTCTGCGGTAGGCGATAAGGTGTTGGTTTTATTACCCATTCCAGAAAATCCATTAAAAGCTTTTTCAGGTCCGTGGAAATTTTTGAAGAAGGTTAGTGAGGTTAATTATTTAGTAGAGACACCTGGAAGAAGGAAACCATTTCAGCTTTGACATATAAATATGTTGAAGGCATATTGGGAACGTGAGAAAGTTATTTTGATAATAATAAGGGATTTTCTTTTCCAGAGGGTGAAAATGATAATTGTTTTGATGGGATTGAATGGCTTTCTGATAATAAGGATTCTTTAAAAAATTTTGCTAATATGACTTCTCATCAGGGGCGTCATTTGCGGGGGTCTGGGAGGCAACTGCCCCCAAGACTCAAGTTGCCCGCCCCCAGCCTCAACTTGCCCCCCCCCTCACACCCCAAGCCCCAAGAAGTAACAGCAGCAGGGTTTTTCATTATTACTACTGAAATTCAAATGTGTCACCACATTAAATTATATCTATCTATCTATCTATCTATTTGTCTGCCTGTTTGTCTGTCTGTCTATCTATCTATCTATCACACACAATGTTTGTTTGTCTGCCTATTTTGCTGAAATACCTTGCTCATGTGGCTTCAAAAAGCACATAAAATAGCTCAAAATAAAAAAAAACCCAGCTGGTTAGGCTCGCTTCGCTCGCCAATCCATCTTTGCCCCTCCCCAACAAAAATCTGAAATGATGCCCCTGCTTCTCATTTAAGTGGTATAAAACGAAAGTCTCTGAAAAAATTGGTATTTAATTAAAAGATTGTTTTCAGATGTTGACAGGTGACCTGTAAAATAATTGTCCCGCCCAGCAGAAGTCCTTGGTCATCACCAGGTGTATTGGTAAAGAAGGCCGACGTGTTGTCTTTTGATTACCATAAGGTTTCGTGACCTGAAGGTTATCCATTACCTCGAATAGAGAATTGCATTAACAGGATGGGTAAGTCGAAATATATTAGTAAATTCGACTTGTTAAAAGGTTATTGGCAAACTCCTCTGTCTAAGCAGGCGAGGGCCTTGTCAGCTTTTGCAACACAGGAAGGTTTATTTGAAGCGAACTTATGCCGTTCGGTATGCAGAATGCTGCTGCAACTTTTCAAAGGTTGATGAATACTTTAGTTCATAATTTAGAAGGGTGTGTCGTCTATATTGACGATTTAGTAATTTATAGTGATGACTGGGACACACGTCTGAAACGTATTAGAGCATTGTCTGAAGTTTTGAAAAAAGCTGGGTTGGTTATTAATTAAAAAAAAGTGAGTTTGCAAAAGCAAAGGTGGTATATTTGGGTCACGAGGTTGGTTGCGGTCAGGTAGCTTCCAAACAGGCTAATGTTGAGTCTATTAAGAATTTAGAAATCCCCAGGTGTCGGAGAGAAGTCAGAAAAATTCCTTGGTTTGGTAGGCAATTACCGTAGATTTGTTAAGAATTTTTCCGACGTTGCTGAGCCTCCGACTAATTTGTTACGTGAGAGTTGGACTAACGAGGCGCAAAATGCGTTTGAACAAATGAAACAGTTCTTAACTAATTTTCTTATTTTGAAAGACCCTGATTTTGACATTCCATTCTCGCTTGCCACTGATGCAAGTGATGTTGGTGTGGGAGCGGTGTTTCTACAGAAAGACGAACCCGGAATTTTTCATCCTGTTGCGTTCTTTAAAAAAAAAAAAAAAAAATTGTACCCTGCTCAACATGATATTCAACAGTGGAGAAAGAGACATTAGCTTTAGTTTTGGCTGTTAACCATTTTCAGGTTCATCTTTCTTCAACAGGTTCTCCTATCAGAATACCAGCAGACCACAATCCGTTAGTATTTCTTAATAAGCTTAGAAATAAAAACCAATGATTAATTCGTTGGGGTCTCTTGCTACTGGAATGGAATCTGGAATTTACCTACATTCCAGGTAAAAATAATACTGTCGCTGATGTCTTGCCACGCATTCTTGAATAGAGACATATAGGTAGGAAGTGGTTACAGGAGGTCGTGCAGGTAATCAGATAGTCTCTGTATCGTTCTAATTACGGTATGTGTGCTGAGGGAGTAAGTTTATGTATGGGTAAGTGAGGGGGAGGTATATTTAGTGTGTAATAACCTTATTTGTAATTTTTCGTCGTTTTGTCTGTGGCAATGTAATGGTGTAATAGTTTTAAATCTTGGCTTAAGGTTTACTTAAGATTAATGTTAATCGTGAGATGAAATTGTCATTACTTGTTTGATAGGGTTTGTCTTAGGTTAAGGTTGACGTAAGATTGTTTATTATGAGTTGAAGCGGTTGTATAATATTTATTGATCGGGTGATTTAGGTTCAAGGCTTGTAACTATGCTTCCCTGCTTTTTGTGCGTGTTTGTCTTGTGCAGGGGAAGCCCGTGCTGGTCTTCTCTGTGTCGTTCTGGGTTGGTGTGTGTAGTGTTTTTACAGGACGCTCTATAATAGTGAGTGCAGTGAATCACTGGTACAAAGACAGCGTTGTTTGTGGAGAAAATGTTATGGCCTAAACTTAGAAACCCGGTTGGCGATATTAAAGGTTTTAGTGCAATCTCAATGTTTAGTTCTTGTTCGGTGAACTATTGAGTTATGGAGGTAGTCTGTATGTTTTGGGTTGAAAACCCCTGACAACGTGTTAGTATTGATATGTGGTATTAGCGGCATTTATACGAACGTAGGTTGTTAATTGTGAATCTGCTAGCCTTTGTTCTTGCCACCCCACTTTTGAGATTTCAGGAATTTTGGTTTGTAAGCCAAGTCCAGTATGTTTTATTTTGAAGTGTTTTGTGATAATGCGTCTTGTAAATAATATTATTAGGTTTAAGGTCCTGTGATACGTAGAGTACTATTTTGCATTTACATTTGTAAAGTGAGTGAGTGGGTTTTGATTTTTATTAATTAAGGGTGTTTGTTATTCATTTGATTTGTGTATTTTAAGAGGTTCATGTGATATTTCTGTCTGGTGGTTATGTATTAAATACTAAATGGTTTTTGTCAGAGTTTGTTTATCCACTTGAATCCTCCTGCTCACATTGTGGTAATCGCACGATTCCGCCCATTGTGGACTTCGTCGCTGTTTTAGCGAATTTTGAATCTATTATTGACAGTACTGAGTGTGTGGTGGTCGAAGCAGGTCATTGATATATATATATATATATATATATATATATATATATATATATATATATATATATATATATATATATATAATATAATCAACCAATCATCTAATTAACAAGTTATTTAAATCGGATCGATTCACTGGATAATCGATTTAAGTCTATACCCGAATATTCAAAACTGGAATCATCTCTTTCGGAACTATAGAACGATTTGTTTAGAGACATATCTGGTACATTTGTCTATAACTGAAAAACATATACACCAATTCCTTTTCAAGAGTCTTCTAAATTTGTGTAATATTCTCTCATTCCTTTTTCTTCGGAATTTCCTTTACCTCAACTATCTACACGGAAGGGGAGATTCGTCGTAAGTTATCCTAATTACACGGACGAAGAATCTAGCACTAATACTTATAATCCCGTTGGGCACCTACTTTGCTCGTATTTTCCCTTACCTGATTTACTAACGTGGGCCAACACTTCACCTGTTTGAACAGCTTGGGCTAAATTATGCAAGAAGCAAGGTAGGTCCAATTGGGCTTGAAAGTTGCATTGCCACCTTTTCCATATTTTTATTTATTGTTAAAATTTGAATTTATTTTGAAATGATTTAAAAGTTTTGTGGATGATAATCAGTGCTTTAAGGTGTGGCTTTACTTGCTTATTTATCATTCGACATGGTAATTATCTATGTATTTATACGCAATTATTTGTACACAAAATCCATCCAAATTACCTTCTGTGTGTGTGTGTGTGTGTACAGTATGTGTACAAGACCTAAGAACAGTTCATTATATTCCTGCATTCTTCTCCTTTTGTCGTTTCATTCCTTATTCATGGATACTTAGCCTAATAATCTGCCAAAGGCTCCCAGTAGAGCTAAGAAACGAGGACAATGTTGCTCCAAATGATGTTACAGAGCACAGGCCCTCATGCCAAGTGGGTTAGCGCAGGAAAATTCGTCCTCCAACGCATTTCTCAAGTCTCGGTCTGACCAAGATTCGTTCTGAGGTTTCCAGGTTATTACGAGTGTTTTCCAGTTTTCATTGTCTTTAGCGGAATCTTCTGGGATGTTGTTTTAAAACTATCATTAATTTTTCTCGTTTAATGCTTCCAAAATATATTTGTCACAAGGAAATCTTTTTAGGTGTCCATGGAAATTGAAAAACTTGGTGCGTTTCCTCAGGACATTTACCAGAAGGAGCTTATTTCCAAAATGTTTAACAATTTCAACATAAATATTATTTCACAATTTTTAAAATGCAACTAAACATTTATATAATTAAAAATATAAAAACCTCATTGTATAAATGTTGCTCAATGGTACAAAAGACAGTCGTTTCCAAAATGTTTAACAGCTTCAACATTCATTATAATTTCACAGTTTTCGAAATGACAAATAAACATTTGCATAACAATAATATAGGACATCAACTTCAAATGTTTCTCAATGATACAGAGGTGGTCAGGAGGACAGAAAAACGTTTGCCTCTTTCAATGAGGTCAGTTGCCAGCGGAACATCCCATAATTGGTCTCTTTTCAGAGACTTATCTCTTTGAATGAGCTTGTTTGCGACTTTTTGACAACCCCAGTGGACATAAGTGAGCTCAATTACATCAAGAGAGAAGGTACAATTTCAAGATGCCCAGGCGATTTTTCTACTTGCCTTTGTCTGTGCTAAGCTGCTGCTCCATGGCCAAAATATGATTTATGATTGAATGCATACTATTATCTTGAAGGAATATATACACAAGTTATATTTTCTACGGTTTCTCTTTATCAGAATCTCCTTATGAGGAAAACGTATGTGATGTAAAAATATTAAGATGTGTGATGACCCACCTAGTATTTTTGTATTTATCCCGGGAAGTCTTTTATTTCCACCATTATGATACTGCCAGCTCCCTCTCTCTCTCCTTCAGATATATATATATATATATATATATATATATATATATATATATATATATATATATACATATATACATATATATATATATATATATATATATATATATATATATATATATATATATATATATATATATATATATATATATATATATATATATATATATATATATATATATATATATATATATATATATATATATATATATATATACATATACATACATACATACATACACATATATATATATATATATATATATATATATATATAAATATAAATATAAATATATATATATATATATATATATATATATATATATATATATATATATATATATATATATATATACTGTATATATATAAATGTTTGTGTATATATATTATATATGTACACATATGTATGTGTGTATTTATGTACGTTTTTGCCAATGCTATAATTCATTAATTCTGGTTTCTATGCCGCAGTTTTGTAAAGAAACAAAACATTATGACTGTCCTCTCTGTCTAATCCCTAAAAATTAACATGCGTATTATTTTTCTTGTTTCCGGTTAAAAAAAAACTTTTTCCTGACAGTTTTGAAAATGGGGAACAGATGTGTCCCAGTCAATTACTAGAAGTTTCCCCCCCCCCTCTTTTTACAAAAGGCAATTGGACGAGGCTTAGTCGATGAACAATGAACAATTGGAGGGACAACATTTTTATTGTTCCCTGGCTAAAAATTGAGTTTCCAATCTCCATTCTATATTATACCATGCTTTCTTTTCTTGCACATACATTTTTTTAAATAGTGGATGAACGGAACAGATGTGGTAACTGTTATAGAATCATAAGATGTGCACAGAAAGATATATATATATATATATATATATATATATATATATATATATATATATATATATATATATACATATATATATATCATATATATATATATATATATATATATATATATATTTAGATATATATATATATATATATATATATATATATATATATATATATATATATATATATATATATATATATATATATATATATAAATGTATATACATATATATTATGATTATTTAGTTTCATGAATCTTTTTATATTATTATTGTTGTTGCACTTTTATGCATGCCATCAGAAATGTCTTATATATATATATATATATATATATATATATATATATATATATATATATATATATATATATATATATATATATATATATGTGTGTGTGTGTGTGTATATGTGTGTGTGTATAAGACATTTTTATGTCATGTGATGTGTGTATAAGACATTTTTATGTCATGGATAATAATAATAATAATAATAATAATAATAATAATAATAATAATAATAATGATAATAGTATAAAAAATCTATTTTGGAACCTAATTAATCATAATAAAAACTCAACGGCAAAAACAATAATTGACACCCTTGAACTTAGGATCGTCTTCAAAAACCAGTGACAGGAAATCTTTCAAGCATATTTGTCAATAAACTAGAGAGATATTAATAAACTAACCAAGAAGACCCCTCTAACATAGAAAAGCCAAACTTTCTGTCAACTCTTCCTAGAATACACGATATCTCAATTGTATAATCCGTACAACGGCCCACCGTATGATAGGGAAAGTTGATAGAGAAAGTTCGAGGAAGAGACTGTAGTAATGTTGAGATAGAATGCATATACATCTATGTACTGTACATATGCCCATGTACACACATACATATATATATATACATATATACATATATACACATATAGACACATATGCATGCACAAACACATACATATACAAATTTACTTACATACCAGTGAAAGACTAAAATTATAAATATATTAAACATTAGATTAAGAGTGTGGATATAATTGTAAATAAGTAATTGTATGATAAATAATTACAAATTAATTTAAAGAATAACTAAGGATAAATGAAAAATAAATAAAATTATATAGCAAAATAAATAATGATAAACAAGTGAATAGAACTAAATACATGTGAGTAAAAATAAAAAATGAAATAAAAAAATAAAATAAGGTCAGTTGCTGTGAAGATGTAGAGCTATGGGTTGCCTGTGCTGATTCAGGAAAGGTCTCAGTGGAGGTGGCTGGTTGCATCTGTCTGAAAAGAGGTACATAACAAGAGAGATATTCTGCACAAGGTTAGTGTGTATTGCATGAGGCCTGTTACTGTTCACCTGGGTGGTGGATAGGAGCAGAGGAATGCTGAAAATTCTTCAATGTTTTCAATTATGTGTGATACCAGTTTGGTGTTAGTTAGCGGGGCCTCTGTGAAATTCCGCCTCAGTGGAGAAGTCTCCGGGCAGTGCAACAGGTAATGATCTAGTGGTTGATCCACTACTTGTTTACAGTATGTGCATGCTCTGTCTTCTGGATTGATTAACTGCCAGGTGCACATATATCCTAACCGTAGTCGGGTGATGATGACTGCGAGTCTTCTGGGTGTGTTCCTGGAAAGAGAAAACTTTTGTAATTTGGTGTTTTCTACATACCATTTTGCAGACCTGGATCCTTGGAGAAGTACCTGACGAATTTCGCTGTGGGCTTCATTTTGGCAGTACCTGAAAATATTTTGTTTCATTTGTGTGAGGGACTGATTTAGGGCAATACTGATTGTATTGCATTGTAGAGTGCTTTTTGCAAGTTGATCTGCCTCTTCGTTTCCTACGATTCCTATGTGACTGGGAATCCAATTTAGTGTCACTTGCCTTCCATTGCTCTGATGAGCGAAGGCTGCAGCTTTTATGCTGGTTAGGATGTGGACATTTTCAGTGTGTGACTGATTCTTTATGGCAAGAATTGCACACTTTGAATCGGTGTGGATTGTCGTGTTTCCTGCCTGGTTTAGAGAGTCCTCTAGTGCCTTCTGGATGCTGACTAGTTCCGTTTGCAGGGTGGAGGCATTGTTTGAAAGTCTCCAGCTAGCTTTTAGGGAGGAGGAGACTACTGCTGCAGCTGCAGCTGGTATATTCCGGTCCACTGACCCATCTGTGTAGTAGACATTGGGAGCAGCTGTGTTGTTTATGGCTGTTTGTGCTGCTTGTCTGAGTTGTGCTGGAGAGCAGTGTTGCTTATTTGCTGGGAGAAGAGTGAAATGGAATTTGAAGGGGATGGGCATCCAAGGAGGAGGTTCAACATAGTTGTCGCTGGGTGTTTCCCTCTTAGTTGCAGCAGCAGCTTCTTGCATGTTGACCCTTCTCAGAGTGGCGAGGAGGTTCCCTACATAATTCCTGGGAGGACTGAGTTCCTCATGCAGGTTTAAGATTCTGGCTATTTTGTTCCTCAAGGGGCAATCCCTACCACCTTTCAAGGTTTTGACTATGGTGAGGGCATTCCTTTGATCAATTCTGGATGGGAGAGGGAGAAGGTTAGTTTCTGCTCTGAGTAGGCAGAGTTTTGTCCACACTGGGGCCCCTGCAATGATTTTCATTGCATTGTTTTGAATCACTTCAAGTGAGCAGACCTGAGGGTGTGTCATCTTTGTGAGCGCCGGCACCGCATATTCCACTACAGAGCAGGTGGTTTGAATGTAGAACATTCTAAGTAGATGACTTGATGCACCTTGGCGAAGTGAAGAGATTCTTCTCATCGCATTTAGGCGGCATATGGTCTTTTGCTTCAAGTGTTGTATTTCATTTGCCGGTGAGAGTTTGTGATTTATATTAACTCCCAGGTACATGAAGTCACTCACCCATTCTATGGGTTTTCCCATGATGGAGAGATTATTGGGTGGGCGTGTGTGCTTGATGGCCATAGCTTTAGTTTTGTTCGTGTTGATTTTGAGGCCGAGTTCTTTGCACTTACCTTCAGTCAGGTATAGTGATTGCTGGGTTTTTTGCAGTTGAATGTCTCCTGGTTGCTGGGGGCATACCAGGCAGACATCATCTGCATAAATGAAGATTTACCTTTGGGCAGAAGCCCAGTGTAGCAAGATTTTCCATGAGGACACTGAAGAGAAAGGGATCACCTTCCCTGTATGTCCCATTTTCATGTTCAATGAACCTGAGTAGGCCCTTGAAAATAGACTCTGCTTCTCGATTCTGGAGGTACTTTTTGTTTCCATGCCAAGAGATTTCCTTTATGCCTTTTTTTGAGTAAGGTGGTGGAGAGTATGACAGTGGAATTTGCCAACTCATAGGCTTTCTGAGGTCAAGAAGACAATTATGACTTCTTTTCATTTACTGTGGATAGGACATCAGTTATGCATTCTGTCCCACCCTTCTGTATGCATAGATACGGGATGTAGAGGGCCTGCTTTCCAGAGTAGTCTGTTGAGGACCATCCTCCTCAGCTACCTTTCCAGTGCAGCTAATTAAAGCAATGGGTCTGGGTAGGTGCCTGGTTGTTTAGGGTTTGGGAATTGGGCTTTATGTCCTGCCGGTTCCATTTCTCGGTCTGACTCTTTTCGACGTAGGTTTTATTGACTATCATTAGGTATACTGTCTCTGCAGCTTCGCCCATATTCTTGAGCATGCTGTAGGTTATCGATCAGATCCAGGTGCAGTATCCTTGCTTTGTGTGTAGTGCAAGGTTTAGTTCCTCCATGGTGAAGGGAGTGTCTGTTTGGTCATGGTAAAAGCTGCATGGGCTTCTAGTACACTTCTGCTTTTGATAGGTTCCAATGCTCCCAGGCACGCTTGTTGAGGGAGAGGTTGACAGTCTTTGTTCTGTCGAGAAATGCTGCGACCTATCCGCTTCACTTTGTGGTCAGAGTGCGGACATTTATGAATTTTTGCCAGAGACTTTGCTGAACCAGAAGTTCCACAGTTTGGTGATGGGTGGAGGTGGTGCACTTGTCCGCACTCCACTGGAACCAGGTTTCTTGCTCACTCACTTTGATACCTGAGTAGCGTGAGTCGAGACTCAGTCATGTGGGAAGCACAAGCTGTCAGTTCTGTATCTTCTAAAGAGTTTCTCACTGGTTTACTCTTTGTTCATCTCCTTTATCTGAGAGTTGTAGTACCAGGCATCTTTGTGGTTTGTATTTGTGGTGGGGTATTTTTCTTGGCATGGGACACCTGGCAGACTGAAGTTAAGTGTTGTTGCAGAAATTGTAGAAATGTGCAACCTTCCTGTGGAAATTGATTTATGTGTATTCTGTAGACCAGGTGGTCATGTGATTTTCAAAGGAATTCCAATTTGTACACTCCAGGGTTCCATCTTGGAGGGGGGGAGGAGGAGGGAGCCTCCTTAACTGTAGCTTGTCTGCAAGGCAAAGTGGTCACTGGTAAGAACAGGGCAGATTCCATGTTGCTCCTTCTTGCAGGTTCCTAGAGACCAGAGTGAGGTCCAGCTGCCACTGTGCAGATGTGTGGGTTTGGCCACATTGTTCAATAATTTGACTTCTGGGAATTCCTGAAAAGAAAGTGCAGGTGGCGTTCTGCAAGGTTTGTTTGTTGTCTGACTTGAGGAAGGGGGTGGATGCACATTGAAATCACCTGTAATAAGGGTATTTTCTGAGGCTGCACCAAAAGTGCATCTGCTTCTAGGTGCCATTTGGTGCTCTGTAATATTGTGGATTTCAAGGGTTGTGCCTCAAGGATTTTAACGCCAGCGTTGCTTGCTTCTCAGCCCACAGTCTATGCTTGGAATCTGGGAGGAGGGAATACTGTTTTTGACCAGTGTTAGGAGCCCCTTAGTGTCGTGAGGTGTTGCATGCAGTGTATCCTTTGAAGGAAAAAATGAGAGGTTTGGTCTGAGGAGTGTTTCTTGCAGAGTGATGATATCATAGTTTCCTAGGGATGTTTGCGACTTCAGTAATGCAAATTTGGTGTGTACACCGAGAATGTTCCATTGAAGTATTTCCAGCAGTTCTCTGTTATCACTGAGGGAGAAGATGGGTTTATGTCAGAGCTATTGGTGGAGCAGTGTCACTGTCTGTGTTCAAGAATTGATGGTAAGGCCAATACTTTTATTGAGGATTTGAGTTCGATGCATTTTTTCAGTAAGTGGTTTGGTCAAAAGGGATATGAGCTAATCTAATGAAGGTGTCAAGATTGCTTTTCATGAGGTGTATCATCCGTCCTTGTTGAACCTCCATTCAGTCTTTGTTGTCTGTATCGCAGTCTGTGATGATACGAGTGATCTTGTGTATGGAGGTAGAGGAATATCTGAGGCATGTTCTGCTGAGGGGACAGGGGTGTCCGAGAGACAGGGTTGTATGGTTCAGGGGTGGGGTAGGGATGGAGGGTGTGAGACGAGAAGGAGAGGTTGGAAATGTAGGAGAAGGTGACATATCACTGGGGAAGGAAAGGTAGCTTGGGAGGGGGTGTGATGGGTTTGGGGAAGGGTAGTGTGGGAGGGGGAGGAAGAACCTGCTGGGTCTATAGTGTCGGGTTGTTCTGTGGTTTGGAGGGAGGAGTTTTGAGGAAGTGGTCTGGGAAGAGGAGGATAATGATAGGAAAATGCAGTGGAGTGGGGGGAGGGTTTTGTCCTTTTGTCTTTCATGCAATGCGCTGAGCCGGCGACATTTTCTGCCAGGCATGGTGTTTTCCTTGCAGTTAGGGGACAACATGCGAGAGTTGGGAGGACAGCTTTGAATTTGGCTAGGCAGGCTGTTGTTGGGTGTCGGCGGCTACATATGCCTGGATTTCCTGACCCTGTGCAACGTTCCTGGTGGTGCCCAATCGATGGTACTTGAAGCATTCAACGGTTCTGGGGTGTAGCTCTACTGGGAACAGTCCCTCAGATTCCTAGGTTGACCTTAGAGGTATGGGTCCTTTTGAAGGTGCATATCACCTTTCGAGTAGGGTGGTTCGACCTGTGCTAATGCACTCTCTACACCTGCGATGAAGGGCTGCTTAAGGGGGTGAGAGTTGCTGCAGCTCGGTTGGGTAGTTGCAACCACGGCCATCAACTGTTCTAGGGTCTGGCAGAACAAGCTCCTGGGTGTTTTTTAGAATTCAACTGCTCCTTTATTCTTTGGGGTGATTGTGAAATTCTCCAGTTGGGTTTCATTGTCATACTCTAGTGATGGGTTTGTAGTTTCTAGGCAGCTACTTTTGCATAAGAAAGTGCTCTAAATTCCTGGGCAGATTGTTATCACATGATTTTGTCATTAGTTTATTCTCAGATTTTGGGACATGCTGAAAAAGATATATGGTGTACCTTTATATTTCTTTTTTCCTCTGAACTGTTGTCCAGAAACCTTTGTCTGAAGTGGGGGCCTCAGTCGTGTGCTGATTTAGGTGCTGAATCTTCTACAGCTGGGGCCCTCACGGGCAGTGTCCATTTCACAGGAGTTGGGGTTATTTCTGCCGGCCGGATTGTCAGAGTCCATGAGATCCCTCCTGGCGGGGTCTGGGGATGTGGGAGGGTGAGGGTGAGCGGAGACTGATTCTTCCTCGACATCTTCCTGTTTGGAAGAGGTAAAAGAAAAAAACACACCCACACAAAACCACTACACGAATTGTAAAATGTCTGTTGTTCACTGTTCACAAAAGTTCGTTTTTCTTAACACAATTTCACAAGTCACTGGAATTTCTCCGACACTCAAATCGTCGGAGAAATCGCGATAAAGTTATTATCATTGGCTGGTAAGGCACGATGTCGCACAACACAGCAGTGGGAGAGCACAGGGCAAACTCCAAAAGGAGAGGTTCTTGGCGAGAAATCTCGACTGAGACTGTGAAGTGGTGGCTGTGGTCTCTAGCTTTTTATGTCAGCATTGGGTGGCGCGTTGTTCACGGTCCAGTTTTCGGTTGGTCAAGAGAGCGTTGATTTCTGATTGGCCAAGAGAGTGCTGACGTCACTAGGCATGGTCTTCCCATTGGTTGGCGGTTTCTCGGCCCTTAATCTCAGAGCGCAGTGGTTGCCCAAATGCCCTGGTTCGCAAGACGGCCCTGTGGAGGAGTGCATTTATAGCTTCATTAAGGTCACGTCCTCCATCAGGGGGTTTGTCAGGAGGGTCTTGTTCGTTGCTGCTGTTCTCAACATCTTGCTGGGGTGTTCTGATAGTTATGTTGTCTGGGGGGCACTGTGATAGGGTGTCGTGTCACTGTCAGAAGCAGATAGGTTTCTTTGTAGTGTTGATGGTAAGTTTTTCTGCTCCTATATGCAGTGCCTCTAGTACCCACAGTCTTCGGTGGTCAGGGGCTTGGTCCATTACTTCGAAGCAATTGAGAGTATCACTACTCTGGACACAAAGGTTGTGGGCGTCCCTAGCATGGTTGAAAATGGCCCCCTCTTGGGCGGGACAGGAAATCCGTTTCGAAACACGCATGGTGGTCATTCCGATGTTATTCGCAGGACAGCCTCGCGAAGGGCATTTGTACCAGTATGCCAGTTGGTCTTCTTCAGCGGTTCCTGTCGAGGGGCGGGGTTATTCTTCATAATAAGATTGCTCGTCTTCTTGCTGGCATAGTAGATAATCAATTGTACATTGTCGGGTCAGTGGGGGCGATTTGCTCCTTGATGATGTTTTTCAGGGCTTTTTCGTCGTCTTTATACCGTTTGTGGAACCTCCCTCTGTAGAATAATTTAATATCTTCAGGTGAGGCCGGGTGGTGTTCTTGCTGGTACCAATCCTCCAAACCTTTCTTTACTACGCCTTGGATGTCTCGGTTTTTGTGTCCGTTGTTAATCAATACTTAAAAGGAATTTGTTCTTCATGGATTTTTCTGCGATGAGAGTAGGGAGATGGGTGATGGATATAGGCTTAATAACTGAGTTTTTATAATGCCTGGGGCACTCGCCTCACCATTCGCAAAGGCCCAAGCAGAGGGTTTGTGTAAACAGAAGTGCTGAAGGCACAGGCGCCGCTTTTGCCAACACATTGAGGAAGGGGAGGCTTGTTTTCAGCATATTCTGTGGTGAAGGACAGGTTTCTGTGCTGGGATGGAAGGTGCCTGTAGTTATTAATCCTCCCTGCGAGTCCGCACGCAGGAAGGTAATGTCGATATAACGCACGAAATGGGGGTTTACGCACACAACAAAGACCCGTTGTTCAACAGTACCCATGTAAAATCAAATAAGACTCCTAGGGGGAACCCATGGTGACTCCATCCACTTGTAAAATACATGTGTCCTCGGTGGCTGACGAACGGGGCCTTTTTTTTTTGTACATATTCCAAGAGAGACCGAAGGGGATGTGTTCAGGGATGGGGAGGGGGGTAAACTGAATTATCTCGGCAGATGTCGGCGATCATAGAGATATCTCGGTTTCATCAACAGGTAACGTTTAGAAGAGAGATTCTGCATCCATAGAGGCGATGAAACCACCGGGTGGAGCCGACCAGAGAACTTGTAGAAACTCAGCAGACGACTTAAGGCTGTACATGCCAGGTGTGTAGGGGGTGAGCAGAGTGTTCAGTCTTTTGGCCAGGTGGTAGGTTGGGGTGGGGATTTGGCTGATAATGGGTTGCAGGGGGTTTCCTGGTTTCTGTGTCTTGATGTTACCATATATGTATCCTAGGCTATAATCACCTGTGATGGTAGGGAGGTGGGTAGCGTTTGTTGCAGCGTTTTTAGTTTCTATGAGTTTGTTTGCTTCGCGTTTAATGTCGTCTACTGGGTTCTTTGTGATTTTCTTGAATTTTGTCTGTGAGCTACTAGAAACAGCGCACATAGTGAGAAAAGTGATGGACTCCTAAGGAGGCAACCCGGAACTACACACTGTAAAAAAACAATCCAGTCGAATAGGATGACTGTGATAGCTTAAAAATAATAATTAAATTATTATTAATTATTATTATTATTATTATTATTATTATTATTATTATTATTATTATTATTATTGTGATGCTTTTTCCAAATTTAATAGAACATAAACTAAAAGGACCTCGATATCCAAATGACTAATTCATTTTATTAAAATATCAGAAACTTCTGCATTTATATATATGAAATTTAATAAAAATAAATCGATTAGAAAAATTATGAATAATTTCGCGCAAAACTAATACTTAACGAAAAAATAACCTTTTCTAAAAGTCCGTTGCTTCATCCAATTAAGTTTGCTTTTTAATAAAAGGCATATTTGATGCAAGAATATCTTGCATTCTACGCCTGGCTAGACTGCAGAATAATATTCTTCTCAAAAACATTTGGTAATATATATTCTTTGATATTGCAGAGCTTGAATATGCTTTTCTAAATATCATTTTTCTCTCGATGCAAGCTCGAACTAATAATAATTTTATTGTAAAATATAAGCCTGGTTATACTTTACAGCACTTGTTAGTTTCTAACAAACACACAAATTATATATATATTATATATATATATATATATATATATATATATTATATATATATATATATATATATAGTATATATATATATATATATATATATATATATATATATATATATATATATATATATATATATATATATATATATATATATATATATATATGTATATATGTAGTGTGTATGTATGTATGTGTGTATGTATGTATGTATTTACCTTTGAATAACTCATTGAAAACGGTAATACTGTTTTACATGCAAAATTAATCTGTATATAAATCCTTTAGGGTGTATGTAAAGTATGCATGCATGATGAAAGACTGGAATGCAAGACAAAAGTTAACGTTCAGGCTTTCTGACTTGATCAAGAGGAGAAGAAGATATATGACAACAAAACAAGAGTTAACGATCGTAGAATGGGATAACGTGAGTTGGCCCTAGAAGTTGTGACCACTAGACTCGTACGTAGTCTAGACGGCTTAGGTGTTCGTGCCTTGGACAGCGAAATTAGGAAGTAAGGCAAAAAGATTTTTTAGGTCATAAAAAAGAGTTTTAAATTGAAGGACGAAGGAAAGAAATAGAGGTCAGTTCAGAACTAGTGAAAGATTAGATATCCAAGGTCAACAAGGTTTTTTTACGAAGAACGTAAGTATATTTATGAAGGTAATATATTTCAATGTCTATCTAGACATACACGTACAAGAATAGCTCATGTAATCTGTCTGTAATCTGAGGTGAAATATCTGTTTCGTAAATACTGGCTTATATTATGATATGACAGAGACCTGCAACTGTAAGTTTTGTACATATGTTCACACATCACATGGTTTATAAATACAATTACCTTAGAGACCAAGATAAATTTGTATTATAATTGTATTATATTTTTTTAATTTTAGGAAGCAAAATTAAATACTCCAAGAGGATGAATGGTCACAGTCATAACTTTCGATCATGAGGTATATCCACCACTGTTATGCAGAGCCCATTCATGAATGAAAGACATTACATTATAATGCTGATGCCTGTATACTAGTTAAATATTCAAATGGTACACTTTATGTTATATTCATTTAATTAAGTTTTTGTCTTTTTAACTTACAAAGATTTAAAATACCTTACAGATAAGATATATTTAGCTCATTCATATATATATATATATATATATATATATATATATATATATATATATATATATATATATATATATATATATATATATATATATATATATATATATATATATATATATATATATATATCCATAAGTCTAGATATCCCTGGTTACATTTTCCTTCTTAAATACCCTAGGTTATAATCCAAACCTGCAATGAAGCATATTCACATAAAACTGTCACTGAACTGTATAATTTCACGTACTTCTTTTTCATAAATGCTACAGAATTTTGTATTAATGTCTTATGGAGAATGACAGGAGTGGCACCTATTATGTTCTACATTTTTTATTAACAGAAATTTTTAACGCTTTTGAAAACATCCTGTTCACCTAAACCACTGCATATTTTGGCATTCGTATATAAAGCTATTTGTTATGCAGCGAACGTCGCTAACAAACAGAGTGGTGTCCCTAAATTGATCGATTCTGAACTGTTCTACATAAAAAAATTACTTTTGCCTCGAAAACGGTCGTCCGTTAAACTCGAATTAGACTCACGTGTCACCTGTACAGCTCCTGAATCTACATAAGCTGTAGAATTCACAATTGTAAAGCGATGATTAGTATCTAACAGTATTATGATTATAGAAATCGGGCTGAATATAAATCTGTGATTTTTTTTTTATACAAATAGCATTCCATTTTCATATCCGTCAAAATGTAATAACGCAGGCATTTGAAAGTAGTAATTCATAAATAATTGTAAGATATCTTCATAAGGGACTTTTAACATGACATAAAATTTCCGTTTTATTTTCTATGATATATTGTTGCTTATTGTTGTTGTCTCCTTAACAGCTGTTTGCTTGTTGTTTAGGATGAACCTGGCCGAAGTCACTTGTGTGTTCCTGCTTTTTATTGCTCAATAATGACACCAAATGACGGGTCGTTTCTCTTATGGACTGCATTGGCGACGAGGATGGGCTACTTAACCACGTTGGCAACATTGAACCTTTTTTAGAAGAGGGGGAGAAGACTTTAATGCGTGGTGTGAGCGTTTTGACTGCTTCCTGCACTTGAACAAGATTCCAGCGGAGAGTGAGTGTCGAGCTGTATTTTTCTGGCTTTGCTGGAAGTCGTCCCATAACCCTCAGTGCCTCTACTAACAGAGCCATCATCAGTTGAAAGAAAGGTAGATCGGCCTGGTTGTCCCCAGTGAACTAGGGCTATGGCAGCTGGCGTTTTTCATCAGAACTTACTTGCTGAACAAGAATTCATGTTATATTTCATGGATAAATGTAATTGAGTTGTTATTTACCTTTAGGAATGTAGCTGAAGGTATGAACTAGCCAGAATCAGAGTTTTGGGTGGGAGAAGACACTTTCGAGAATAGCTGATGGTATGGGACTGTTGCTAGATTTGGGGGTTTTGGTGGGGTAAATAACTTGGTGCTGTTTGGGCACCTTATTGTTGTGTTTCCTGTTACATATGTCATCTGGGACACAAAAAACAAGCGTAAACAAAAGGGTGAATAAATGGACAGCAGGAGCCATTCCAAAGGCACTTTCATGCATTACTAGTACTGATGATTCCAGGCCCTATCACACATGTGCAGTCTTAAAGGTGAGCCAATCACCAGATGCCTCCAACAGTCCAACTGAGAGAGTAGAATTCTAAGCTGGTGTTCCTCAGTGAGCTAAACTGTGGCAATTGACGTTTTCCTGTGTTATTTTACTTACTTTACAAGAATTTAAAGTCTATTACCGCTTTTCAGAACAGAACATTACGAGCTTGCCAAGAATCATTCAAATGCAGATAGCGCGCAACGCCGTTCACACACCAAAAACTGAGCAGAAATGGTATATTTCGCCGTTGACGCTTCTTCTCGCCTTCACTCAAAGTTTAATGGTGTCCAGTCGAGCTGAAGATTTGAAGTGGTGCAGTTGGACATTTTCTGTGTCATTTTACTTGTTTTGCAAGAGAGCTAAGGTAATATTTATTAGCCGGCTGTAGCTACACTCGTGATTTACTCTTGGATCCGTAGATAGGTCGGTGGGTTAAAAATATCGTAGTTTCAAAGGTTAACATTTAAGTTACAGCCGACTACCAAAAGTATTATTTTAAATTCTTGTTCAGCAGGTAAAATAACATAGGAAAATGTCAATTTTGACTAACCATTTTGAACCGAAGAAAAACAAGTCTGCTGAAAGGTTCAAATTTCACTGGCGCTATCAGAAGGTGTGAGAAAATATAGCTGCTTATGTTGCTGAATTGAAGAAAGGAGCCAAGAATTGTGAATTTGGCAGTTACCTGGAAGAAGAGCTTTGTGACCAGCTTGTAGTTGGGATCTCTTCAGAGAAAATTAGAGTAAAATTGTTGGCTGAAACTGAATTGAATTTAAGAGAGCAGTTGGTATTGCATGCAGCATAGAGATGGCTGAACTCCACTCAAGGAATATGCAGCAGGGAATTGCCAAGAATCACAATGTATATAAAGTCAAAACCAAGTGTTGGCGATGCAACAGAGGTTCTCACAAGCCTAATGACTGGAAGTTTAGACATCTGAAGTGCTTTTCATGTGGCCGCATGGGACATACAAGAACAGCCTGTCGCAGTTCTTCGGATGGAATTGGGCACCAAGACAAGAAGATAAATGTTGTTTCAGATAACTGTGTTGAGGATGTTGATCAGTCGACTGCAACAGAATTCATCCTTGAGGATACAGCTGATTTGGATGTGGGGGTCCCACAAGTTGCTTGTATAAATATGGTGTCTCCACCACCCATTAGATTATACCCTGTTATTAACATGTCAAAATCTGCATGGAGTTGGATACTGGAGCAGCAGTTTCTATTCTCTCTGCAAATGAACTAAGGAGACTTCCAGGTATCAAGATTTGGCCATGTGAGACTACCTTGACTAGCTACACCGGCGGCTGAGTTACAGTTGTTGGAGATGCGGAAGTTCAGGTTCAGTATGGCAGCTGCTGTGGTACTTTGCCATTTATTGTTATTAATTCTAATAATGTATCTTTATTTGGTCAGGACTGGTTAACTGTAATTCGGATTGATTGGGTTAATATTTCCGAGTCAATTAAACATGTGTCAAGCTCTTGTAGTTTAGAATTAGATCATATTCTGACTAAAAATGAAAAGGTTTTTAGGGATGATCTAGGAAGTTTCCGTGGTATAAAAGCGAAAATTAAGTGCAAAATTTTCAAAAACCAGAGCTGTTCCTTCCTTGAAGGAAAAAGTTACTCAGTAACTTAAATAGTATGGTAGAAAATGGGATGTTGGAACCAGTGAACTGCAGTGAGTGGCCCTCTCCTCTTATTATTGTATCAAAGCCAAATAATGATATGAGGTTATGTACTGATTTTAAAGTTACTGTTGATAGCTATGTAGAGGTTGGCTTCTATCCATTATCGAAACTATCTTATATTTTTGCTAGTTTAAATGGAGGGACTAATTTTTCAAAATTGGACCATTCAAGAGCTTTCGAGCAATTGGAGGTAGATGAAAGTAGCAGATATCTATTAACAATAAATACACATTTGGGATTGTTCCATTTTAAACGTTTGCCATATGGAGTGGCATCTATTGTTACTATTTTTCAGATGGAAATGGAAGAATTCCTGAGTTGTATTCCAGGTGTAGTGGTCTATTTGGGTGATATTTTGATTTCTGGTCGCACTCCTGCTGAGCATTTTGAAAGGCTCAAAATGGTACTAGAGAGATTGAAGGGAAGGGGCTTAAGATTGAAAAGAGATAAGTGTTATTTTTTGAAGGAGAGTGTTAGTTATTTGGGATATATTGTGAGCAGGAGTGGATTAAAAACATATCCTGATAAGGTTACTAAAATCGTAAATCTAAAGCAACCTAAAAATGTAACAGACCTTAAGTCCTTTTTAGGATTAATACATTATTATGGTCGGTTTGTAAAGAACCTTTCGAGTACAGTAAGTCCCTTAAATAAGCTTCTTAGAGCTAATGAGACATGGTTGTGGACAGCAGAGTGTGAAAATTCTTTTAAACATCTTAAGGCAATTTTAGCCCATTCCCCCGTGTTGGCTTATTATGATGTAAAAACCCCTGTAAAATTAGAATGTCATGCTTCAACTCTTGGCATAGGGGCCGTGTTATCACACCTATTTCCCAATGGGGAGGAGCGTCCCACAACTTATGCAGCACGACCTCTCAGTGCTTCAGAGAGGAATTATTCTTAAATAGAGAAGGAGGCCCTTTCTCTTATTTATGGTGTCAAATATTTTCACCAGTATTTGTATGGTAGGAATTTTACCCTGGTCACTGCTCATAAAATTTTGTTGACGAAACTGAGTCCTGGGGTTGGGCTCCCAACTCTAGCAGCTGCTAGATTTCAATGTTATGCCATTATTTTATCAGCTTACACTTATGAACTGGAGTTTCGGGTATCTCAAAAGCATGCAAATGCAGATGCCTTGTCTAGACTCTGCAATAACTCAGGGAGGTTGGATGTCAAGAATGAGTCTTCAGTATTCAGTATTGAGCAACTAGATAAAATCCCTGTCAGCTCGCGAGACATACGCTCTGCAACGAGAACTGACCCTATTTTGTTCACGGTTTATGAGTATGTTATGTCTGGTTGGTCTCACCTCGTTGAGGAAGAGCTGAAGCTATTCAAGAGTAAAGAATTGGTATTAACTGTTGTAGATGGTTGTGTACTGTGGGGCCGAAGGGTAGTGGTACCCTTGGCATCTCACGAGGCAGTTCTAAGAGAATTACATCCTGGACACCAAGGTATTCTTAAAACAAAATCCTTGGCTCGATTGCATGTATGGTGGCCTGGAATAGACAAAGACATTGATAGCTCGGTGCTGGGTTGCACAGCTTGCCAAAGTGTTAGAAATAAACCTAGTCCCGCTCCTCTTCATCCACGGGAGTGGCATGGTGCTCCTTGGCAAGGAATTCATCTGGATTTTGCAGGTCCCTTTTTGGGAAATTTTTATCTTGTCATTGATGCTCATTCAAAGTGGATGGGAGTAGAGGTCATTAGTTCTACGAGTAGTTTAAACACAATTAGTATTTTAACAGAAAAGTTTGCTTCCTACGTCATTCCTGATATAATGGTTTCGGATAACGGAACTGCCTTTACTTCGTCAGAGTCTAACAATTTTACCAGTGCTAATGGGATACGTCAAATTTTTCCGCGCCATACAAACCATCAACTAATGGAGAAGCCGAGAGGGTAGAGCAGACTTTTAAACAAAATCCTAAAAAGGTAAGAGGGAATGAGATTTTAAAACTAAAGCTTTGTGAGTTTTTAATGCAATATCGCATTACACCACATACAACAACTAGCCTTACTCCAGCCGAGCTTTTTTTTCAAGGCCATATCAAAACGAGATTGGATTTGCGTAAGTCTGATAAAGAAGCTGAAATGAAAAGAAAGCATGACACACTGATTTCGGATACCCACCGTAAATTAGGAACTCTGAAATGCGGTCAGCGGGTTCAGGTCTTAAGTTTTGCTCGGGAATCACTTACTATGCATTCCAGAGGCCATGGCATAGCATTTTTTGTAAACAACTTGTAAACCGACTTATGGATTTCCATGCCACTAAAGCACTGAGTGTTTCAAACTTCGTCCTAATTTTCGGAAGTAATGTACATTGTCATATGTGTTCCATTAACCATTTTTACCTAAGAAAATGAGGTTAAAACTGCATTTAGCCACCCACCCATCCGCAAAAGTGGTGACGTGTATCAGTGACGTCGGCATAGCGTATCCTCCAAGCTACCTTTTCAAAAGGTTGTTTGACTTACAGTTAAGTGTCATTTTACCTATCTTAGGCCATACGAAATTTTTTTAGCAAATTAATATAATGTATGATGATTTAGAAATTTTTTAAAATAATTAGGTAAGGGGATGGATGGCTCTGCGTCAGATACACGTCATGAAGCACCACTTGTTCGAAACGGTCTGAGGAAAGGCAAGAAGCTGCTCTTTTTCTAAGAGTAAACGGCCTAATTAAGCCCATCTGTCAATACAGAGTACTACCATAAATTAGGACAATGTTAGAAACACTCAATGTTTTAGTAGCATGGAAATCCATTCGTCGGTTTAAAAGCTGTTTATGAAAAACACTATTTCGTGGCCTCTGGAATGCAAAGTAAGTGGGAGAATGGTGTTATTGTCGGACAGAGTGCAGACTGGTCCAATTTCCTACATAGTAAGGGCTGTGAAAAGGTATGGCGTGGACACGTCGACCAGCTTGTTGCTGCTCCTGAGTTCAGGAGTTCTGACAGTTCCATGACAAATGACCCCTGCTTAAGCTCAGAGGATATGTGAAAACAAACTTTCTGAAGATTGTTGTTTGTTTAGATAAACATTCACTGCTGGAAGAACCTGTAACTGAGGGGCACGAGCGGATCCAGGGCTTGGGGCACCTGGGCACGTGCCCCCCATAAAAAAAATGACAGAATAATAATATTGAATATTTAGATAATAACATAAGTGAGAAATATAAAAATGGGAAAGAATAAAAATATATTACAGAAATTGATATATATATATATATATATATATATATATATATATATATATATATATATATATATATATATATATATATATATATTTATATATATATATATATATATATATATATATATATATATATATATATATATATATTTATATATATATATATATATATATATATATATATATATATATATATATATATATGTATGTATGTATGTATGTATGTATGTATGTATAATATGAAAATTAGTGGCCCTCTCCATTAAATTTTTCTGGATCCACTAGTGCTGAGGAGTTGAGTAAATCGAGTTCTGACCATCCAAAGTCTTTGACTTTGGATGGTCGTTTAACTTTAACTCGCAAATCCTCTGGGGAGAAACGTCACCCGGTAAGAGATCGCCGTCCGCCGGACAGACTGACATATTCTTGATATTGTTATCTTAATTATGTTGTAAAACAAGTGTTTTGTATTTATATAAGTAATGAAGTTCCTAACCCATACTTGAGGTTTTTATGGAATTAAGAGTTCATGGTTGACGGATTTATTTTACTTATTGTAAACTGTGCGTTGTTTAATTTCATTTTCCTATGGTATTGTAAGTTGTGGAAGTTTTTTTTTTTTTATGTTAGTACGAAAGAGTGTTGTGTATTGTTGTCGTCTTCTTAACAGCTGTTTATTGTTGTTTAGTGTCAACCTGGCCGAAGTCACTTGGCTTTACGAGTCAGCTAAAAACCTGCCTCCATACTATGTGTACCTGCTTTTTATTATTCAGTAAAGACATCATGTGACGGGACGTTTCTCTTCTCACGGACTTATCAGATATGAGTGTAGTTTATTTCACTAGATTATTGATGACCTGTTTATGCAGGGAAACAAAAAATCCGCAGACGCAAACTCATATACGTACATCCACAAATGTGATGACTTGGTAGAGCCATGTAGCCTGATTGCTAATGAAGCGAGAAAATGTGGGATGGGTGAGATGTCTGGTGCTACAAAGCTGGTTAGAATAATGCTGACACATTATGTAATCTATGACTTATAAAACAAAAAATGAAACAAAGAAGAGCCATTAATAACATAGTTAATAGCATAACATAAAAAATACAAATACCATGAACATTTGCATTCCTTTGTTTCTTAATTACAGTAATAACTGCTTGATACCATTATTATACTTAGTAATCATTTTCGTTTTCGAAATACAGAATTTCCACATGATCTTTATACCAAAGGATTGAGCACAGATTTTCAACTGGGATCCCGTGGTAATTAAAAGTAAAGGAAATTAATTTTACAAGTCTACAGTTTTGGCTAGTTAGCAGGCTCTTTGGAAGGCTTTCTTACTAATTAAACATTCACGTATGCACGCGCGCACAAACATAAACGTGTATATATTATATGTATATATATATACTGTATATATATATATATATATATATATATATATATATATATATATATATATATATATATATATATATATATATATATATATATATATATATTGTTACAGACTGGACGTGGTTTGATAAGAATTTAAACACAAAATTATAATTGATGCTGCCACGAAACCAAGGGAGTCCAGTTTGTAAACAAAAAGGGATTTAATTGAAGACTTACCTCAGAATTTTCCTGGAGTTATAATTTAAGGTGGAAGGTCGCCATATTGGAATTAGAATTCTTTTGCCAATTTACAGAGATTTATTCCTAGAAACTTAGAAATCAATGGTGCAAATCAACATTTAGTCACAATACAACATAATCACTGAGGGGCAGATTCAGAATAGGGCACAGTAACAATAATGACATGAATTTGCAACAAGCAAGTGGATAAAAAATATGGCCAATCTGCAATAATCAGTTCAGTGATAATAATCCCCTTCAGTCTGCCCTGATTACGTGAAATATTAATGCAAATGATGGTGTTCCAGGATGGAGGAATACTTCATAAGAACAGTTGGCCACAACGGAAACTTCTCTGAACTACGACCAGGAATTGTGGTGGCAGGCGGGGTATGGAAGCATGGAATTGCGATCGTGCCACGTGTCTCTCCTGAAAAGAGGTTCTGAGTTAGCCCTGCTCAAACTAAGGGAAAAGGAGTCTTCTTACAGAAGATTACCCAACACGTTCTTAAATACAACATATAACGTAGCCTAGAAGGCGCTTTTAATGAAAGCACGTAAATATGATCTGAGAATTGGAGCAGCATGTGCGTTAACAATGAACACGTAATTATACGCGCCCAAAGTTAACTTACACTATACAACTAAACTTAAATAACTTAAATAGCCCATAGATTGCACTGGTGGAGGGATAAGTGATTGTTATTTCGGGATCTTTACTCGAATTCAAAGTGCGTAAATGGCAAGGCAGGGGATACAGGGAAGATTTTGATAAAGGGAAGATTGTTTCGTGGAGGAGGAGGTTAAAAGTTTAAAAGAAATGGAAATTAAGGAGTTAAGTACAAGCGACAGGGCTGGCTATTTGACTACTCGCAAACGTACGAACCTTTTATGACCATTGTTGGCGCCTAACAATCAGTTTGGCTGTCCATCGACGATCGCCACACCAGCAGAGCAGAGAAATACAGCACGTCCAGTGCAGAAGAGATCAGACCAAGGAGTGTGCTTCTGATTTCCCCAACATGGCATCGTGGGGGGTATCTCGGTTCTGGCCACGTACCTGCAAGGAGTCATACGCCAGCAAAATCACAGAGAAAAGGGGACCTTAGGACTAAGGCCTTACAGAATAAAATCCTACCGCATCCCCTAAGTTCGATATGCCTATTGGGCTTCCTGAACACAAATTGCTACCCCATCTCAGGCGATGGGGGGAGATGGGGTTTTGGGTATTGTTCCCGCATCGTACGATTTTTAAGGGGGGGGGGAAATCTACGTGTGTTCTGGTAGCAGGGGCGTTTTAAGAGGGAGACCCATTGTCTACCCTGCTGGGGCATTTCCCGTAGGCCGTGGAAGCATGCGTTCTCTGTCCATATGAGTGAAAAACAACTGAGTTCCGCCATATTGGCGCCAGCCATAAGCTAACTGAAATTATAATTCTCCCTATAAGCTAGCTAGATAGCAGCTAACTAGGAGGGAGGAAGGTATATATATATATATAGATATAGATATATATATATATATATATATATATATATATATATATATATATATATATATATATATATATATATATATATATATATATATATATATATATATATATATATATATATATATATATATATATATATATATATATATATATATATATATATATATATATATATATATATATATAAATTTCTGACTCACGTCGGGATCGAACCCAGGTCTCTCAGGTGGAAAGCAAGGCGTTACCCACTGGGCCATACAAGTCTAAAGAAGTTGGAACCTGAGAGCAACTGCACCCAAGGAATTACCTGGGCAAGCTAACTGCTTGCATACCAGCGAGTTTTCCCAACTTTCCGACTCAGCAATGACCCAATAGACAACATTTCATTCGAATTATCCTTCTGAGTGAATAAGATAGAAATCATCAATACACAATCACGTGTGGAACAGAAATAAATTTCTGACTCACGTCGGGATCGAACCCAGGTCTCTCAGGTGGAAAGCAAGGGCGTTACCCACTGGGCCATACAAGTCTAAAAGAAGTTGGAACCTGAGAGCAACTGCACCCAAGAATTACCTGGGCAAGCTAACTGCTTGCATACCAGTGAGTTTTCCCCAACTTCCCGACTCAGCAATGACCCAATAGACAACATTTCATTCGAATTATCCCTTCTGAGTGAATAAGATAGAAATCATCAACACACAATCACGTGTGGAACAGAAATAAATTTCTGACTCACGTCGGGGATCGAACCCAGGTCTCTCAGGTGGAAAGCAAGGGCGTTACCCACTGGGCCATACAAGTCTAAAAGAAGTTGGAACCTGAGAGCAACTGCACCCAAAGAATTACCTGGGCAAGCTAACTGCTTGCATACCATGATTTTCCCCAACTTCCCGACTCAGCAATGACCCAATAGACAACATTTCATTCGAATTATCCCTTCTGAGTGAATAAGATAGAAATCATCAACACACAATCACGTGTGGAACAGAAATAAATTTCTGACTCACGTCGGGATCGAACCCAGGTCTCTCAGGTGGAAAGCAAGGGCGTTACCCACTGGGCCATACAAGTCTAAAGAAGTTGGAACCTGAGAGCAACTGCACCCAAAAAGAATTACCTGGGCAAGCTAACTGCTTGCATACCAGTGAGTTTTCCCCAACTTCCCGACTCAGCAATGACCCAATAGACAACATTTCATTCGAATTATCCTTCTGAGTGAATAAGATAGAAATCATCAACACACAATCACGTGTGGAACAGAAATAAATTTCTGACTCACGTCGGATCGAACCCAGGTCTCTCAGGTGGAAAGCAAGGGCGTTACCCACTGGGCCATACAAGTCTAAAAAGTTGGAACCTGAGAACAACTGCACCCAAGGAATTACCTGGGCAAGCTAACTGCTTGCATACCAGTGAGTTTTCCCCAACTTCCCGACTCAGCAATGACCCAGTAGACAACATTTCATTCGAATTATCCTTCTGAGTGAATAAGATGAAATCATCAACACACAATCACGTGTGGAACAGAAATAAATTTCTGACTCACGTCGGGATCGAACAGGTCTCTCAGGTGGAAAGCAAGGCGTTACCCACTGGGCCATACAAGTCTAAAAGAAGTTGGAACCTGAGAGCAACTGCATAGGAATTACCTGGGCAAGCTAACTGCTTGCATACCAGCGAAGTTTTCCCCAACTTCCTGACTCAGCAATGACCCAATAGACAACATTTCATTCGAATTATCCCTTCTGAGTGAATAAGATAGAAATCATCAACACACAATCACGTGTGGAACAGAAATAAATTTCTGACTCACGTCGGGATCGAACCCAGGTCTCTCAGGTGGAAAGCAAGGCGTTACCCACTGGGCCATACAAGTCTAAAGAAGTTGGAACCTGAGAGCAACTGCACAAAGGAATTACCTGGGCAAGCTAACTGCTTGCATACCAGCAGTTTTCCCCAACTTCCCGACTCAGCAATGACCAATAGACAACATTTCATTCGAATTATCCCTTCTGAGTGAATAAGATAGAAATCATCAACACACAATCACGTGTGGAACAGAAATAAATTGTGTGATTGTGTGTTGATGATTTCTATCTTATTCACTCAGAAGGGATAATTCGAATGAAATGTTGTCTATTGGGTCATTGCTGAGTCGGGAAGTTGGGGAAAACTCGCTGGTATGCAAGCAGTTAGCTTGCCCAGGTAATTCCTTGGGTGCAGTTGCTCTCAGGTTCCAACTTCTTTTAGACTTGTATGGCCCAGTGGGTAACGCCCTTGCTTTCCACCTGAGAGACCTGGGTTCGATCCCGACGTGAGTCAGAAATTTATTTCTGGTTCCACACGTGATTGTGTGTTGATGATTTCTATCTTATTCACTCAGAAGGGATAATTCGAATGAAATGTTGTCTATTGGGTCATTGCTGAGTCGGGAAGTTGGGGAAAACTGCTGGTATGCAAGCAGTTAGCTTGCCCAGGTAATTCCTAAGGGCAGTTGCTCTCAGGTTCCAACTTTTAGACTTGTATGGCCCAGTGGGGTAACGCCCTTGCTTTCCACCTGAGAGACCTGGTTCTGATCCCGACGTGAGTCAGAAATTTATTTCTGTTCCACACGTGATTGTGTGTTGATGATTTCTATCTTATTCACTCCAGAAGGGATAATTGAATGAAATGTTGTCTATTGGGTCATTGCTGAGTCGGGAAGTTGGGGAAAACTGTTGGTATGCAAGCAGTTAGCTTGCCCAGGTAATTCCTTTTGGGTGCAGTTGCTCAGGTTCCAACTTCTTTAGACTTGTATGGCCCAGTGGGTAACGCCTTGCTTTCCACCTGAGAGACTCAGTTCGATCCCGACGTGAGTCAGAAATTTATTTCTGTTCCACACGTGATTGTGTGTTGATGATTTCTATCTTATTCACTCAGAAGGGATAATTCGAATGAAATGTTGTCTATTGGGTCATTGCTGAGTCGGGGAAGTTGGGGAAAACTTCGCTGGTATGCAAGCAGTTAGCTTGCCCAGGTAATTCCTTGGGTGCAGTTGCTCAGGTTCCAACTTCTTTTAGACTTGTATGGCCCAGTGGGTAACGCCTGCTTTCCACCTGAGAGACCTGGGGTTCGATCCCGACGTGAGTCAGAAATTTATTTCTGTTCCACACGTGATTGTGTGTTGATGATTTCTATCTTATTCACTCAGAAGGGATAATTCGAACGAAATGTTGTCTATTGGTCATTGCTGAGCCGGGGTTAAAAATTTCATATGCAAGCAGTTAGCTTGCCCAGGTAATTCCCGTGCAGTTGCTCAGGTTCCAAACTTCTTTAGGATTGTATGGCCCAGTGGTAACGCCCTTGCTTTCCCAGAGACCTGGGGTTCGACATCTCGGATGAGTTCGAAATTTATTTCGTTCAACACGTGATTGGGTGTTGATGATTTCATCTTATTCACCAGAAGGATAATTCGAATGAAATGTTGTCGGTCAACACATGAGTCGTAAAGTTGGGGAAAATCACGGTATGCAAGCAAAGTTAGCTGTCGGTAATTCTTGCAGCGTTTTAAGTTCCAACTTTAGACTTGTATACCCAGTGGGTAACGCTTCTTGCTTTCCACCTGAGACCTGGGTTCGATCCTTCGACGCGGAGTCAGAAATTATTTTCTGTTCCACATGTGATTGTGTGTTGATGATTTCTTATCTTATTCACTCAGAAGGGATAATTCAATGAAATGTTGTCTATTGGGCCTGCTGAGTCGAAGTTGGGAAAAATCACGGTATGCAAGCAGTTAGCTTGCCCAGGTAATTCCTTTGCAGTTGCTCGGTTCCAACTTCTTTTAGACTTGCATGGCCCAGTGGCAACGCCTTGCTTTCCACCTGAGAGACCTGGGTTCGATCCCGACGTGAGTCAGAAATTTATTTCTGTTCCACAACGTGATTGTGTGCTGATGATTTCATCTTATTCTACCCAGAAGGGATAATTCGAATGAAATGTTGTCTATTGGGTCATTGCTGAGTCGGGAAGTTAGAAAACATTGTATGCAAGCAGTTAGCTTGCCCAGGTAATTCCTCGAGTGCAGTTGCTCAGGTTCCAACTCTTTAGACTTGTATGGCTCCAGTGGGTAACGCCTTGCTTTCCACCTGAGAGACCTGGGTTGATCTCGACGTGAGTCAGAATTATTTTCTGTTCCACACGTGATTGTGTGTTGATGATTTCATCTTATTCACTCAGAGGGATAATTCAATGAAATGTTGTCTATTGGCCTATGAGTCGGGAAGTTGGGGAAAATCCTGGCATGCAAGCAGTTAGCTTGCCCAGGTAATTCCTTGGCAGTTGCTCTCAGGTTCCAACTTTTTAGACTTGTATGGCCCAGTGGCAACGCCCTTTGCTTTCCACCTGAGAGACTGTCTGATCCTGACGTGAGTCTAGAAATTTATTTCTGTTCCACACGTGATTGTGTGTTGATGATTTCTATATATATATATGTATATATATATATATATATATGTAGGTATATATATATATATATATATATATATATATATATATATATATATATATACATTATTTATATATATATATATATATATATATATATATATATATATATATATATATATATATATATATATATATATATATATATATATATATATATATATATATATATATATATATATATATATATATATATATATATATATATATATATATATATATATATACTATATATATGCTAGGTAAATTAGATAGGAGAATAGAAAGAAAGAGAGAGAGAAAACAGAATAAAGAGAGAGACAAAGGAGAATAAAAAGAGAGAAAAAGAGAGAGAACAATAATTAAGCCTGGGTTATTTTACATCGAGAGAGACTAGAAGTGCTGATTGATGTAACCACAGCCCAAGAACTCAAAACAGTGAGTTGAGTATATCTTGCCCAGGGCCAGAAAACCGATCGTAAAATCTGGAAACTGTGACCTCATGATTTACTTACTCAGGATTACTCAGCACCTCATCAAAAGCTAATGCCAGCCATATCTATAACACTGTCTTCAATAGGAGGCGTTTTCATGGAAATTCCATGGAATTGGTGGCTGGACAAAGTGATAACTTCAACACCCTCCAGTCAAACATTATAGGAGGGTCGTTTTACACCTCCTAAGATCATTTCAATCAAATCCTCTAAGGAGATATTTGAACAACACCCACCAACGTCCTTCCCAATCAACTGTTTGAGGGGAGGCCTTATAGATAAATTCTTCCAATAGGACACTGGGAGGAGGAGGAGTTGCAGATAACAAGAAAACTGAGGGGTCCCAGAGAAACAAGAGGAGAGCAGAGCAGCATTCGAGTTCACATCCACCACAGGGAGAGTTATATCTCTCCTTGCTTTCATGCTCCCTAAACAGACTGAATTGTACTGTAAATTGTACTTAAGTTTGTAGTTAACTTTCGTCATTAAAGCAAGAAACTACAATCTCGTCCCTATTACGCCTTTCTGAGAGATACTAGTACTTTAAGATAATTTCCTTCAACAATAGCAGGTTCGTTAACGACAGACGACGAGAGACAGTGACGACGGGAGTCGACACTTTTAGAAGAATTTTGCAGGTGAGGAATGAAAAATTTAGTCAAGACAAATAAATATATATATATATATATATATATATATATATATATCTATATATATATATATATATATATATATATATATATATATATATATATATATATATATATATATATATATATATATATATATAATGTATGCACACATACATAGATATATGTATACATTAGATATATATATATATATATATATATATAATATATATATATATATATATATATATATATATATATATATATATATATATATATATATATATATATATATATATATATATACACATTCATATGGTGGCTTAAATCTGAAATCTATTCAAGAGATGATTTTCTTAAAAGGCATCATCATTAAGATAATAGAACTGACTTATTAATATAGATTATGTACATAATCATTTCAAGATAGGCTTTCACTAAAATGCATGAGGAATTAACATTACGAAAACATCTTAAAGTTTTTATGTATTATTTTGAAGGATATATTTAATCTCGATAATGTTGCCATTCTCATCGAATATATTTTAGTTTCAGCATAAAAAAAACTACTACGAGATTCAGATTTAGAGGTAATACCTATTCATTTTGTAAATGTCATCTTATCTTTACCACACAATCTTTTAAATATCCTCTTAAGACTATGAATGCGTCTATTCAGGTTAATTTATGATTAAAAACAGAATTACACACATTTCATTAAAATATTAATTTCCTGGCATTACAAATGAGAGAGAATGAAAATTTTTTATAATGTGTCGTTGGATTTTTATTTCAACTGTTTCTGTTATGTAATATTTAATTTTTGCTAATTTTGAAAAGTGATACAGAATTAGGAATACATTTGCCACCCAAAAAACGATTAGAATTCAGGTAGATAATATACTCTTGAGTGATAAAAAAAAAAATGAAATTTATGTTTTGTGTAAACTGTAGAAAGTATTACTAACATCTGAAATTAACAACTGTACAGGTAGGATGTGGTGCAGGTGTAGGTCTGTGAGGGTTTTATCCATATTTCAGCAGTTAAAGAATGAATATCTTCTTCTTTCGACCTCATTAATCCCACTGTATAGCAGGGACGATTGCTTGAGTCAACTTTCTCCATCTATTTCTGTTCCTTGCATCTTCTTCCCATAGTCCCACCTCACCCAAACTCCTCCTCCCCATTACTGGCATGTTCTTAGCTCTCTTGATTGATTCCACCTCCTCTCATCTTATTACATGGCCATTGTATCTCAAACGAGCTTCCCCAGCCTTCTCCTTTTTATTACATATACCACACATTCTTCTTATATCTTGACTCTCCCTCCTTTCCAGTAGTGATATTCCAGCCATCCATCTCACCATCCTCATCTTGGTTCTTTCCAACAGTCCCCCCTCTTTCCTCTTAAGTTAAAGAATGAACATAGCAGTAATAATAGCATATAATTTTTTAAAGTTAATCTATTTCCTTATTTAGTGCTTACTTTGTTATTTCCACCCTTTAATCAATCAATTAATCAATTTATGTTTATCATTAACATATTTTTAAACAGGTCTGTTTGGTGTTAAGTATTCAAAACTTCTGTCTTAATTTCTTGAAGCTATTAATTAATTATATAATTTCTATATTTATCATTAACCCATTTTAAAACAGGGTTGTTTGGTACCAAATATTTAAGATTATCATCCCAATATCCGAATAGTTTGTTTCTTGACTTACTTCAGAATACCTTTCTTTACTGTTACGAATTTTATCTTTGTTATTTCATTAATCCATGTCATATTTTCAGAGCTAAAACATGCACATAAAAATCTACCCTCGCAATTACAAGGGCAAAGTTCATGACCTTTTCTCACGGAGGGTTTCAAGAGCCTATTGAGACTTCTTTAGTTTCGCTTAATTGGCCAGTGTGTGTGTGAGTAGCATTGCTTGCCTAAATACTCGTACGTAACCTTGTGAAAAATACGAATGTTCTTTTTATGTTTTTTTTATGCAAGGTAGTAAAATGACACTCTCTACCTTATATTTACAAAAGTTCTGGTTATAGGAGAGTGTAAAAGTATCTTCTGATGATTTTGCTAAAATTATAAACTACTCGTAAGTAACCTTGTGAAAAATATGAATTTGTTTTTTTGTTTTTGTTTTTCATGCAAGGTAGTAAAATGACACTTTCTGCTTTCTCTTATATTTACAAAAGTTCTGGCTAAAGGAGAGTGTAACATTATTTTCTGATAACTTTGCTTAAATTATAATTTTCGACAAATATTCGGGATACTGAAATGATCCTCAATTTCTTTTAAATTTACGAAACTTCAACTTATAGGAGAGTGTAAAGGTACTATTCAATAACTGTGCTGATATTGTAATTTAAAAAAAGAATATGCAAGGCATTAAAATGGCTCTCTACTCATATTCACGAAACATCAGATTACAGAGAGTGTAAAAGTACTTTCTAATAACTTTACTAAAATTATAATTAAAAAAAAATTACTTACTTGTCTACTAGAAATATATTTTTGTCATCACGTAACATCTTTCTCTGCATCTTTTCCCACTTCTAAGTGGGGGTCGACGTTTCTGACAGCTTTCCTCCACCTGGCTCGGTCAAACACATCGTCCTCTGACAATTGAATGTCTTTCAGGTCTTCTCTAACTACATCCATCCACCCTCGCTTTGGTCTTCCTCTTACTCTCCCTCCAGGCACCTCCTTCTGCAGCACTCTCCTCCCCACATACGTCTCATCCCTTCTCATCACATGGCCATACCACTGTAGTCTTCTTTCTTGGGCCTTCTTTGATAGTTCTACGACTTTAGTGGTTCCTCTTATTCTTTCATTTTGATCCTGTCCATTTCTGTTACTCCACGCATCCACCTGAGCATTTTCATCTCTACCGCATCCAATTTCTTCTCTTGCATTCTCTTTACCGGCCATGTTTCTGCTCCGTACATCAAACCTGGTCTCACTGCTGTCTTATACACTCTTCCTTTAACCTTTATGTTGATTCTACGGTCGCACAAGACAACTGACATCTTTCTCCAATTTTTCCATCCAGCCTGCACTCTGTGTGTTATTTCTACGTCCAAATTTCCATCATCATCCACTATTGGACCAGATACCTAAATTTCTCTACTCGGTCCAACCTTGTCCCTTCCATACTAATCTCGGAATCTTCATCTTCATTAAAACTTAGGTATTCAGTCTTCTTCCTACTGATCTTTAATCTTCTGTCTTCCAGTACCTTTCTCCATTGCTCTAGTTTTGACTCCACTACCCCTCTGTTGGTGCTGCATAACACGATGTCATCAGCAAACAACATGCACCAGGGGGATTGATCTCTTATTCCTTGAGATAGCACATCCATTACCAGGTCAAAAAGATATGAACTTAAAGCAGATCCCTGATGTAAACCAACTCGTACTGGTATCCATTCAGTTAACCCAACACTGCTTCTAACCTGCATTTTTGCTCCTTCATACATATCTTGGACCAACTTCACATACTTCTCCTGTGTTCCCTTCACTCGCATACACCCCAAAACCTCTTGGGGTAGGACTCCATCATATGCCTTTTCCATATCTATGAATACCATGTGCAGTCCTTTCTGCTTTTCCCGGTGTTTTTCCATCATCTGTCGGAGGGCAAACACTAGATCTGTTGTTCCTCTTCCTGGCATGAAACCAAACTGTTTTTCACCTACAGATGTTTCTTCTCTAATTCTTTGATCCATCATTCTTTCCTAGATTTCCATGGTGCGAGACATTAGCGTTATTCCTCTGTAGTTTGCACAGTCCTGGATGTCACCCTTCTCTTAATAGATAGGCACAATAAAGCTTCCTCTCCATTCTCTAGGCATCTTTTCCTGACTGTATATTGTCTTTGCTAGGTCCCACAGCATGTCTATTTCTTCTCCTCCCAGGTTCTTTCACACCTTTGTAGGAATTCCATCTGGTCCTATTGCTTTACCATTTTTCATCTTCTTTAGTGCCATCTTTACTTCCTTCCTGCTAATAGTATGTGTGTTATGCCAAGGTTCTGGAATCCATCTTCAAAGAATTTTCTAGGATTTTCTTCATTTAACAAGTGTTCATAATATTCTTTCCACCTCTTCTTTATCTTATCCTCGTTGCATAAAACCACTCCATTCCCATCCTTAACCCGTTTTATATGGGAGAAGTCTTTGATGTTCTTGTCCCTCGATTTTGCAATTCTGTGAATTTTTCTCTCTTCCTCAGGTGTTTCCAGATGTTCGCACATGTAATCTGATGCTCTTGCCTTTTCTTATGCAGTTGTCTTCTTTACTTGTTTCTTATGTCTTGTGTCATCAAGTGACATAAAAACATTTAATATCCATGATATACAAAATGTTATTTATGACAAAAAAAGAGTATCAAAAGTGAATTTACCAAATAACAAAAGTGTCCAGAGATAGAAACAAAGAAAAAAAAAAAACTGCAGTATATCAAAACAGAAAAGGATATAACAAGAATCATTTAAAATTCAAATGGAACTCTAATCAAACAATTATTTCTGAAAGTGAAGGATATGCTGAAGTGATACCAATAATGAACTCAAGAGAAGCGAGGCTAATTACTTAGCATAAATATAAAGACATACTTATGAAGGTCAGCAAACATGCTTCAATTGTATGTAAATATATTCTCAATAATTATCATCTAGTCACGCACACCAAATACTTACGAGGATGATTTCAGTTTATTTTTTTTTTATCTCAATCTTATCCGTGGTAGGAAGTGGAAGGGAAAATGAATAAAATAGGGTAGAATAACAATTGTTGGTGAGGGCGTAAAGAGAGAGAGAGAGAGAGAGAGAGAGAGAGAGAGAGAGAGAGAGTTTTGTCAAACAATTCTCCATTTTATGGATTACTCAAGTCACTTCCATTCATTCCATTTAGAGAGAGAGAGAGAGAGAGAGAGAAGATTGGCAATGTCATATAATTCTTTATTTTATGAATTATTCATAACTTCCATTCATTCCATTTAGAGAGAGAGAGAGAGAGAGAGAGAGAGAGAGAGAGAGAGAGAGAGAGAGAGAGAGAGAAAATTGCCAATGTCATATAATTCTTTATTTATGAATTATTCGTAAATTCCATTCAATTCATTTAGAGAGAGAGAGAGAGAGAGAGAGAGAGAGAGAAAATTTACAATTTCAACCAACCCTTCGTTTTCCTAACTATCCCTCGCTTAGACATTTCAAAAGACATAAAACTAAAAGAGGAGAGAATGATCGCAGTGCAAAAGAATTGAGAAAGGAGGAGCAAGCACCCCATTTCTCTCCATCCAGTATGACTGTTGGAAGCTGATAGTGACGCGTCTGACACAAGTTTTTTTTTTTTTTTTTAACAAGGTTTGCTCTCTGCTTGCCCCAAGCGAGAAGACTTCGTAAAAACGGAAAGGGGGTTGTGGGGGGAAGGGGGGGGGGGGGCGTTAACTTTTGGGCGAATTGCCTGACACTAAGAAATGCCCTAAATTCAATTTCTCTCTTTCAGTTTCTCGCTGTTTTGGGCAGAGCTGTTAAAATGAATTTGTTAAAAGATTTATCATTGTTACACTTGTGTTAATTTTTGTTTAATTTTGTATTCGCTGTTAGTATTATTATTATTATTATTATTATTATTATTATTATTATTATTATTATTATTATTATTATTACTCGTGGTGTTGAAGGTGATAACTGCATCAGCGGCATTCAGTTTGTATAGATTTTTTTTTTTGTATTTTTCTAATAATTGATTTTTCTAGGTTACTGCATTCTGTCAGTAACACGCCGGTATTGGTCATACTTGGAGAGGAAAGCAGATTGCAAAATTAGGTAGTTTATTTGTGATGTACACAGTAAAACAGTAACAGGATGCTGAAATAGGGAGTTCATTAGAAAAATAGAGAAAACTCTTTGCAAACTGAATGCCGCTGATACAGCTATCACCTTCAACATTATGTGTATAAAAGAGGGTCTACGGCCTATTATTATTATTACTGTTATTATTGAAAAGATGAACCCTATTCATATGGAACGAGCCCACAGGGTCCACTAACTCCATATTAAAGCTTCCAAAGATTATGGAGTTTATCTGGAAGAAGCAACAGAAGGTAATAGGAATTATAGAAAGAAAAAAGATCAGTTATATATATATATATATATATATATATATATATATATATATATATATATATATATATATATATATATATATATTTTTTTTTTTCCAAGTACTCCCAAATTAATTCAACCTTAAAACCTTAAATACTGAGAAATTATACAATACTATCATTAAGCTTAGACCTATAATTATTTTAAATAGTATTATATAATACATTATAAAATAATATATAGTATACTGTAAAATAATATCATAGTTAAAATAATAACTGAAGGATTAATGAGTAGAAATATGCTAATAAACGAATCTTATTAAGAAATGCGAGAGAACAAATTACCTTTGCAACGGCTCACCCACAAAACAGCGACGATGATGAAAAGGTTCCAACTTTGGAAGTCGACATCTGCCTCCCTCATAAAAGTTTTGGCGGCCGTGACGGTCAAAAGTGAGGGGATACAAGACCGCTGGCTCCCTCGTAGGACAGGAGACCTCATAAACGCCGCGTTTTTATAGAAGGTGTTATGAGGTAATTGTTTCAGATGAATAAGAATTCTGGGTTCCAAATCTAACTACTTTTTTGAGGAGGAATTTATATTCTGGAAGCAGATGGTACACTTACGTAATTTCTGCTGACACATACTTCATTATAAAGTCTCTCTCTCTCTCTCTCTCTCTCTCTCTCTCGGTGTTTGTGTTTATGATTTCGTCATTTTTTTATGAAACATTCGTAAAAGGATTATTATTATTATTATTATTATTATTATTATTATTATTATTATTATTATTATTTCCGGGCTGTAGAGATAATTATTTACGTTCGCTCTATGTAAAAGGTTTTGAGAAAAATGGTCTGGCTGAAAAATATTAAATGAAAAAAAGTGAAATAAGCAAGAAAAGATAAAAAGTGATTTGTATACAAGAAAACATAAGAAGATTTTTCCATTTTTGTTACTTCTAGAATGGCTTGTATAAATAATTAAATGACGTGATAGGGTATGTCGACTATTTTAGTGATTTCCTAACACGTTTAAGATGCATCACTAAATATTATTGTCATATGAGTTGAAAGAAATATAGTTGTCATAACGAGGGCTTTTTATTGAATAAGATTCGAAAGAACTTGAAGAAAAAGAGAATGGTGAAGCTTTAGAGAGACAGGTTATCTTTTCCAGCGACCTAAAAATATCCCAAGATAAACAAATAAAAAATGGACCGAAGTTTCTCCAGCATAATCGAGTTTTCTGTACTTTACTTCGTATAATCAACGCCACCGAAAATAGATCTATCTTTCGGTGGTCTCGATATAATGCTTTATGAGCCGCGGCCTACGAATCTTTAACCACGGGGCGGTGGTGGCCTGTCCTATACCGTTGCCAGATGAACGATTGTGGCTAACTTTAACTACTGAGGCTAGAGGGCTGCAATTTGGTATGTCTGATGACTGGAGGGTGGATGACCAACATACAAATTTGCAGCCCTCTAGCCTCAGCAGTTTTTAAGATCCGAGGGCGGACAGAAAAGTGCGGACGGACAGACAAAGCCGTCACAATAGTTTTCTTTACAGAAAACTAAAACTGAAGTTTTCAAACGGTCTTTAACTGTCGATCTCCATAAAAAAAAAAAAATGAAAGTTTAGTAAACTTAATTCTCTGTGACGGGGCTGTGTCATCCCTTTCGTGTGACCGACCTGCCGTCGTGTCGAGATAATTAAGTCACTAACTTGGAAGAGAACTTTAGCTGTTCGTGATTTATTAAGTGAGGTTGCCATCGTGTCACCTCTGTGAGGTGGAATGTTCAGCCACAAAGGCCTTTAAGGCTTGAAGAAGAAGAAGAAGATGAGGAAGAAGAAGCGTTACCATCTGACGAGAGATTTCAGTGTCAATTGGTCTTTATGAAGAGGTAATGTAATTTTACATGAATTCAAACTATCTTTGTTTGAAAGTGGCCAGTTTTTTTTTTTTTTTTTTTTTGCTTAAATTCGGCATGAAAAAGGAACTGGAAATTATCTTTAGAGTAAAATAGATGAATGTTAAATAGTTTTTAAATTTTTACATTTCTTGCTTTTAGTCACAAATCCTCACAGTTTCACGAATATACTTGAAAATGAAATAGTCTCATGCAGCAGAATCTCATATTTCGTAAGTCAAGGCAATGAAAGAATGAATAAATGAATAAAGTAAACGAGAGAGAGAGAGAGAGAGAGAGAGAGAAGAGAGAGAGAGAGAGAGAGAGACTTACAATTTCACGTTACCTTTTCTTGTTCCGAATATTTTTTCTATTCCTTTCCCCTCTTCCTCGTGTTCGTCCACCGCTTCTTTCTGGCATATCACATTTCAACTTATAGCACAGAACCTCGAGACCTCCTAAGTCATATTTCTCGGAGAAGCTTACGACAAAATCTTGTGTCATCTGCTCAGAAGGTCAAACGACAAAATGAAAAGCCTTCCACTTTCTGAAAGTTTTATTTTTTTACGCTTTCTTTCCTTAATTCATAGATGATCTTTGGTTCATCTTGATTTCTTGGTTTTCTATATCTTTATATTTTATTTCTGTGGGAAGATAACGCTTGATAATGTTCAGTAATTATATACAGTTAAGTTTAGTACTATTCGTGGCAATGACATTATAGAACTTTACCGCAGTTTGTGTGAATATAACTAAATTTTTTGGGAAAAATATAAATAGGAGTTCCTAAAATGCTAAATTTTAATATAAAGTCCTATTAAATAATATTGCTAACAAAATATATCATCACCCCATATACTTTAAAAAAATTCTCAAGATACTAAGGCAGGAAAGTTACATTTTCTTTGGTATTGTTCGTGTGTTTACTCGCACAATAAAAACAGATTACCTCGAATATACATACCTCTTTGAGCCACTATCTCGTAAGTTACTTCCCCCACCCTCTCTCTCTCTCTCTCTCTCTCTCTCTCTCTCTCTCTCTCTCTCTCTCTCTCTCTCTCTCTCTCTCTCTCTCCAGAATGCGTATATCGCAAACACGACCATTGTTATGCTAAGCTACAATCTCAGATTTCAGAGAATATTCCTCAGTAAACAAACGCCTTCAAACGATGCCCCCCCCCTCTCTCTCTCTCTCTCTCTCTCTGAATAGATGGGTTTGTAAAATTAGAGACCAAGGTTTTGTTTTATGTTAAATAAATGTAATGATTATTAGGATACTTATTTACCTTTTCCTGAAAAATATAATACAAATTATGATATTTTGTGGACATTTTATTCAACTTGAATTTATATAAAGGTTAATTTTTTGCGAATAGAACAAGATTGATTTTTAAAAATTAAATGGTTGATTCATTTAAAATAATAAATACTCACGTAAACTTTAGCTCTCTTCAGGATATAGATATGGGATATTATAGTGAGAGAAATGTGCCATTATTATATAAATTACAGATGTATGGAAATTCCTTCCATGATCCTAACACCGAGGCTACGTTTTATAAAATAACTCTGGTATCATAAATTACCATTTTTTAGAGCTCATCAACAGTGAATTTCAACTCTATGCTAATAATTACTAACAGGAAACTGACTTTTGTTGGTATTTCACGTAACTGAATCACATCACTGCACAGAACAATCACAGTTTTGAATTATTAAACGCTGATTTGAAACCATGTCCAGTGTCAGACGAATTTATTATGTTCAACAGCGTCACACACATACACACACACACACACACACTCATACACGCACAGAGAGAGAGAGAGAGAGAGAGAGAGAGAGAGGAGGTGTTCCTGCATATAAAAACAGCTGCTACACATCCGAACAGCGTGATGTTTATTGGCTGCAAAACGCGATGGAATATTCTCGTTTGATGGTAACTCTGATGCAGCATTGACCCTTCCTCTCTCTCTCTCTCTCTCTCTCTCTCTCTCTCTCTCTCTCTCTCGATGGGACCGCCATCCAGTAAAAGAAAAATAATGGCATTAAAAATTCAAAAGGCAATTACGAAAACGAATTTTTTGTCATAACATTAACATCAGTCAGACCTGCGTTGGAATGGGTGTTTTTTTTCTTTTTGCAGGGGGGGGGGTGACTTTCGAACGACTGTAAACTGGGGATTATAGTCACTGAGTGAGATGATTATGAACGAGCGACGAACATACACATACACACACATACATATGTATATATATATACATATGACTTTTTATCACATCACTGTGATTCATATACAATCAGTAAGCTGCAAACGTCCTTTAATATCCAATTCGCTCTACCTCGGAAATAATATATTTTCATAAATGTTACCGAAGGGGAATTTTTTAGTTGATAATAAGTTCGTCGTCCCGTGGGCTCGAACCAGCGAAGGACAAGAACTCAGGACTACAGTGGACGCATTAACCCAAACTAAAAAATTCCCCTTCGGTAACATATATGAAAATATATTATTTCCGAGGCAGAGCGAACTGGATATTAAAGGACGTTTGTAGCTTACTGATTATATATACATACATATACATATGTGTGTGCGTGTATGTGTATTTTTATATACATATATATATATATATATATATATATATATATATATATATATATATATATATATATATATATATATATATATATATATATATATATATATATATATATATATATATATATATATTGTCTGATGCGTATCAAGTACCTGGTTATTACACAATTAATCTTAAAATTCAAAAATATACCTCACTTCATAACATTAATTATTACGACTGAGTACTCTAAAGGTAACAGTGATCCCTTAAGAAAAAACTTATTTATCAATCACTTGAAAAATCAAACTAAGTTTATCAGAATATGTGTGAGGTATAAAAAATTAAGCTAGAAATATTCTAGAGTAAAAGGGCATCACTCCATCAAACAACTCTGTTTCCCTGGTCTTAATTCACTTTAGCAAAACTAAAAGAACAAAACATGTTTATCACTATGCCTTATGCACACACAATCAATCCTATTCACTGGTGATCAATAAATGAAACACTGTTTTTCTAAGAAATATTAAATACAACATTTTATTTTTAAATTCAAAGTTTATAATTAGAATTCACAATCTGAAAAACTTATTATTACTTGAAAATAACACAACACTTAATTAATTCTTGAATTAAATTATGAAACAAAACTAATTCACAAAAACTTTATCAGGAATTTAAATCAATCAAGCAAAATTTAAACTATCAAGAATTACTCAAGATTTGAAAAGAAAATCTTAATAAATGAAATATTAAATCAAGTATGCAATGTTAAATTACTAAGAAATATTTCAAATGCTACATAAATAAATGTTACATCACAAACATAAAAAAATTTGAAAATATGATGAGATTGTAAATGGAAAAACACACAAAAATACACAAAAGATTTATAAATAATAATTTCACCTGGTCAAAATTTCCTAACTTATCATACCATGGTATTAATAAGTAAAATTCACGTTACCTTACACAAACTTGTGAAAACCTCTGTAAAATTACTTGCTGCAGCTGAGTTACCACAAAACACACTTTTTTACCAGGTGCCGTTACAAATTAAATAACTTTACTAAATTCAGATCTCAAAAGTTAATCCTAATACGTGACCACAAAACACTGTGTTAAAAGTAATCTCTTTTTAAGAACGAGAGAGAGAGAGGGAACCAAACTAACTGGTCTCGGAAATCAGAATGAAACAGATTTTAGAATTCCAGTAACACGTGCAACAATTACATGATGTCATTAAAGCATTTTGGGTGCGAGATACAAAAGAGAAGTTCTAGAAGCAGGGAGGTGACGTCATTAAAGCATTTTGAGTGCAAGATACCATGGAGAAATTTCTAGAAGGAAAATGACGTCATCCCAGCAAAACGTTTTGAATGCAATCTTACAAAACATGGTGTACTTGATCAAGACATGTATTCTTTCTCTCAAAGTGGCATACGTGACTCAAACAATGTATGTAACAACATGAAATCACTCGTCTTGTGCTCGTATGGGACGAATCAGCATTTGTTATTCCAACCTGTCATCATGTTAACGCGAAACAAAGCGTTCTCTCTTATCTCAACTGATGACAGTTGAAATGATACAAGTCTTTGCTGGACACACACACGTGTTCATATACTACGCTTTTATCAAGAAAGATATTATTCATTCTAAACTATGCAACTATTAAAATTGTATTATCGATTCTAAATCACGTTATTAAGTTATTTAATCATTAGTTCTTTTGAGATCTGATGCCAAACTAAATATGACACTTCAACAATCATCATCATTACACACAACACATGATAAAAAAAAGTAAATATGTCAAAATTATTGGAGGATATATGTATTACATGGCAACATCATGAATATATATATATATATATATATATATATATATATATATATATATATATATATATATATATATATATATATAATTCATATCAGAATTATAGAGTAGCTATAA
>NC_089771.1:12682883-12700383 GCF_040412425.1 Macrobrachium rosenbergii
CTCAGGTTCCAACTTCTTTTGTGACTTGTGTGGCCTGGTTGACAGCACGCTGGTCTTTCATTTGAAAGACCTGGGTTGATCCTGATGAGTCAGAAATTTATATATATATATATATATATATATATATATATAATATAAATATATATATATATATATATATATATATATATATATATATATATATATATATATATATATATATATAATAATGATAATAATAATAAATTCGATTATGAAAATCTTTAAACTTATAAAATTGAAATATATACTGAGTAAACAGTACTGTATATATTTCAGCCACATGATGAATCTCTCTAATAACTAACATTCATTATTCAGCTTCTCCTTCTATCTTTCTCTTCAATATATCTGCCATACAGGTGATAATTATAATCAAAATACCCCTTGACAACCAATCTGATTCCTCGATAACCGATCAGAAGAATTGCCGTATGCATTCACAGACCTTTCTGAGAACCGGATTCGTGGAAATGCTAACTGGGCCATTAAGCTTACAAAGGATATGAGTTATTGAGGCATTTGCCAAATTGCAATAAAAGGAGAATCGTCCGTCGTTTGACAAAGAAATTGTTTGCGTCAGATTCATGTAATTTACGTTAATAAAAAGCGACTTTTTATTGTTTTCCTTCGTGCTTTGGATTTGAGGTTCAACCAGGCCATTACCTAAAAGATTTATGTACACAAAGAAAGCCTAGTTGTCTGTTATTTGATAAATGAGAACTAAAATTCAGTTGGAAAAAAATAAGGCCACATGTGTATGCTTTATCATTTTTGTCCAATACTTCTCTCTCTCTCTCTCTTTGTTTGCCGTGACAGAAAGTTTTTCAACAAGTAATGAAAAGCATTTGAAAAAGCGGGAAGACAAGTGACCCTCTCATTTCTTTCTTGAATATTCAGGAAGAAGTCAACACAGCAACATTGTATAGTAGACGGTTCAATCATTTATGCTAACCTTTAGCAATATAATAACGACATCTTTCTGTTAAACAGAAATTTTACAGGTTGGCTTCTTATATCTCTTTTAATATACTATTTGTGACAGATGTTCACTTGCAGAATCCTTTAAGTCTCTTCTGCGATTATCATCTGACGTTTATCTCTTTCTAGACCTCATCATGTGATATAAAGAATCTTCTAGACATCCAATATCTATTAACTTCGACGGTCCAGCTTCCCCATCAGCTGTTGTTACAGATGGCCCGCCTCCCTCCTAAAATTACTATTTCTAACCCTATATCTTTTCCAGTGGCTATTCACACGCAGTAGATAGTAAAACGGGAATAAACCATCTTTCATGAACGGTGACATACGAGTGACAGAGTGCATTCATAATATTTTGTAAGTACTCTGGCTGATAATACATACTATATCATCTTTATTATCTGTGACGGCATTTCAGACAAAAGGAAGGATAGTTATGATCTCACTGGTAAGGGTCAGTACCTTCCTGGGACATTACTCTTCTTTTCTGAGATGACCTGAGATATCCATTAAGATATCAGAGTTACATATGGCATGGAAGTAATCGTAAGTCTCTGTTCATGAGGGATATATAGAACAGTTAAAGCAATTAAGGCAGGATATCACATTTAAGGCTTATTTTTCGTCTCTCTAATGTTTTTCAAGAGTTATATGATTTCAAGTGGTATTAAGTCTCTCCCTTGATTTTGTGTTTTATAATAAAGCGACCAAACTTTCTACTAGTTTCATATTTCAGATTACCTCATAAACTACAATGATGCTATGTGGTCATTCTATTCCTTTGCACCTATAGAAAGTTTTTGATCTCTCTCTCTCTCTCTCTCTCTCTCTCTCTCTCTCTCTCTCTCTCTCTCTCTCTCTCTCTCTCTCTCTCTCTCTCTCTCTGTCATTTTAACTATTATTCTTTTTCTCCCCGAAAAAAAAGGTGGAATATATACAGAACTCGCTCTATATTCACCAGAGAGATCTACTTTAATTGGAAACAATTGCTTCGAAACTTTTCTATTTCAACACACTTTTATGCATTTTTTACTGAGAGGTTCCTTCCCATGTGTGAATAAAATAATTTCTTCGTTCCCTGATAGGATTCCGGCCTGCTTCAATTAGATAAAATTATGATACCATTAACTAACCATTCCTTGAAGACAGGTAATACTTTGATCTCAGGCGCACAGATATGTTGTTAACTCTTTCAGGTGCTGTAATGCAGAGCAATATACTTTATTTTCCACAATTCCCCTACAGAAAAATATTAAATTCCTTAATGCACGTTTAGATATTTCCAACGAATTTCACTCCCTGGTGATTCCAGACTTTTTCTAAAGTAATTCGAACGTCAAAATCAAATTTCCATAGAGGAAAGAGATTAAATCAAAACAATAACCGATACACTCTTAATATCCGTGAAGCATATATTCAAGGTTTAGTTAACAAAGGAAATTTAAAATTTTGAGCTGAAAGCAAGGACATTGACACAAAGGATGATTTTAATGAAGTGATTCTGCAGGAACAAAGGGTGGAGGGTTGATGCTACTGAGGGTGAAGGATATATATTTTAGGGTTTTCGGACGAATTTATTGAAATTCATCGTTCATGGTCAAAGATTCACCCTCTGTGTCCATCGCCTTGCGTTTGCTAGTGTGTTCTTTATTGTATTTTGTCTATATTTTTACAAATTTATTTCTCAGGTAGCATCTAAGCCTCCCATTTGAATGAGATAATATTGATGTTACTTAACCCTCAGAATCATTAGGTAGTAAATGTCTACACTTCAGGCCAAATAAATGAAAACACTTTACCCATTACACACATTCTTTTATTTTCATATTACTTACATAGCTGATTTTCGTTTTTTTGTGTACTTAAAGGTATTTCTTGTATACTTATGGGTTTCTTGTCTTTCATATTCATACGGTCGAGCATTGCCAAGATAATAATTTTAAGAAATTACCTCCCATGCTGCAACCTTTCAAGCATCGACATTAACTGTAGAAACTCCTTTCCTTAGGCCATCAAAAGTCTTTCTAATTTTGTTCTGTATTATTCAAATAAAGGAAACGTTTTCCTATTTTATTCTTAATATGAACTGAAGGACATAAGATTTACTTAATATTTTATGCTTAAAATGACATTCTGTTAATAATGTGATTAATGCAATAGTACATTTTAGTCGCTCCGAGCCAGAAGTGTACCTAGAAATGAATTTTTAACTGCATGTATTCTCTCATTTCCAGCAATTGTCGTTTCCTATTCTGACAGACGACTGTTCATACCGTTTTCTATTCAGAGTGAGTACACATGCCTCATAGTGAGCTTACCTTTGATATTTTTGTTATTTCTTTGTACTTATTCGCTTCAGCATTGCAATACCTAAAGTCTAGGATGTCGAATACATAGAGGATTAATTCAGGAAAAGCGAGGAAAGCTTGGCTGGCTAGTAAAAATGTAGGTTTTTTATGGTGTCTGCCGCTGGGGATGCAGCTGATACTCAAGTGTCTTTGACAGTTGACCACAAAGATTTCGAGGATGTGAACAATGAATTTGAAATTGTTAATAAGCAAAGAGAAAAGCATTTGCGGTTTACATTGACTTTTTTTTAATATAAAAGTGACAGTGAAGCAATGTTGAGTGGGTTGAGAATGTAAGGTGCAGAAATGAATTTTAAAGAGCAACACAAGGTTTTTATATGGAAGCTAATTGTATGCCAGAACATGCAAACAACAGCGTGAATGCTTTGGTGTGAAATTCCAAGGCAGGGAGTGTGTTTGTTTCCTCTAAGTGTAAACGATGCTTGCACTTATTTTGATATACATAGGTTATAAAAACAATTACACAAAAACTGAAAATAATATGTAAAACTAGAGAGGGCTAATACACAGTTAAAAAAAAAAAAAAAACAACACAATACCAGGAGCTGCAATAATCAAACAAGAATTTAAAGACATTATATCCACAAAATCACTACATCATCCTAAACCTGTATCAACAGTAGGAATATGTTAATCGTGGTCCATTTCCCAATCTATTTGTTCATGCGTTCACTTTGTTTGTGAGGAAACATTCACAGAGAAGGAGGACTAGCAAGTAAACAAAGCTGAACTCTTGTTTTATAGCAAACAGGACCTGAGTTTCCACGGTCAATTAACTTTCAACTGGAGTACCAGTTCACGTCGACAGTTTATCATTTTCATTAGCAAAGGGTTAATCGTTTGCAGGTTGAAACGGTTTTCAGATTAGTTGCAAACGGAGCTGTAGCTTATGGATAACAGCCCTGTTATTTCAAAACCATTATTAATTTGAATTTGGAAAGTTGAATTCAGTAAGTATGAATGGCCTCACGTGAAAAGAGATGAAACGATATCAAGAACGTATATATATATATATATATATATATATATATATATATATATATATATATATATATATATATATATATATATATATATACACACACACATATATATGTGTATATGTATATATATATATATATATATATATATATATATATATATATATATATATATATATATATATATATATATATTATCAGTGACAACAACATCTGGTTATGGTCAGTAATACCTTTTCTTTTTAATTATAATTCTGATGTGTCCTCTTTACAATCCAACGTAGAAAAAATGATTGTCAAAATATTCCCCAGTTCCTTCCAGCTCTTAAATATGCTGAATCTTCAAATAAAGCATTTTTGGGTTCTCTGGTGTCCAAAGAGTAAACAAAAATATTGTGACAAAAGTCACCTGAACTGCAAGTACATTTATTACTTTATTACTCGTAGATTTAAATTTACTGAAAGAATTAAAGCGTCACTACATTCCAAAGTCAAAAAGCATCAGGCTAATCAGTATCCCCGGAAATGCCTTGATGGTAAATATTTGGTGCACGGAATCGTCAGTGAAGATTTATGCTGAGTAATTCGAAGCTCGAAAATACATAATCTGGAGGAAATTCGGTGTTCCTGAATTTGCAGTTACTATTGAACATAGCCTGGAAAAACTTATTTAGTAATCTCTCTCTCCCTCTCTCTCTCTCTCTCTCTCTCTCTCTCTCTCTCTCTCTCTCTCTCTCTGTGTTTGGAGTTTGTTTTGGATATGGTCTGCAAAAGCCTATTTAGTAAGTTAATCTCTCTCTCTCTCTCTCTCTCTCTCTCTCTCTCTCTCTCTCTCTCTCTCAAATTCTTCGCCAACAAATCTGCGATCACTCTTTGACCCTTAATCTGATCCTGCGATAACGTGCTTTGGGGCTTTCTGGATTAGGTCATTGGTCTTTGCAGATTTGTAAATGGAGAAATGAGCTTATTAAGAAAATTTATTATTCAGTAAAACCTGAAAGCTATTAAATGCATAAGATTAACTTTTTTCGTTGCTTTTTTTTAAAAGATTTGCGTGATATTAATACAGAAGCAATAATTTACTATTTTTGTAAAGGCTAAAAAGCAGCATACACCATTATCTTCTCATGCATTTAAATGAGTTTTCTTTCCTGTTCTCTGTTTATTGAAAGAGAATGGTTCAGAAACGTGCACACTGTCAGAATAACAGAGAGAGAGAGAGAGAGAGAGAGAGAGAGAGAGAGAGAGAGAGAGAGAGAGAGAGATACGACACATACTAACCTGAACTTACGACCGGGTAATGTGGCAAAGCTTTTAATGAACCTCAGCAGTTCCGTGCTACATGCTGCGGCACCAACTTTGACTACCTTCACAGAAACTTTACTTATATAAACACCAGTTTCAAAAGTACCCCTGGATACGCTTAACTTTGCCTATTAGCATTTGTCTAAAATTTCCTAAACTTCCTCAGAGCCACTGCTGTCATTACTCGGCCTTAATATACTTTAAATGTTTGAAATTATTCCAGTGTACATAAAATTTTTGCACGTCAAAGTTGGACAATTAATGAAACTTGAATTTGAATAGTTTTCTTTTTAAATAAAATAAGATTACATTTTTCAGACAAAATAGGTTGATTAATTTAAAATAACAAAAATTCGTGTAAACTTTAGCTATCTTCAAAATATAGATGTGAGATATTATAGTGAGAGGAACGTGTTATTGCTATATATAGTTACAGATATATGGAAATTCCTTTCATGATCCTAACACCGAGGCTACGTTTTATAAAATAACTCTGGTATCATAAATTGCCATTTTTTAGTGCTCATAAATAGTGAATTCCAACACTGTGCTAATAATTACTAACCGGAAACTGACTTTTGTTGGTATTTCACGTAACTGAATCACATCACTGCACAGAACAATCACAGTTTTGGATTATTAAACGCTGATTTGAAACCATGTCCAGTGTCAGACGAATTTATTATGTTCAACAGCGTCACCCGCACACACACACACACACACACACACGCACGCACACACTCAGGCACACACACCGAGAGAGAGGAGAGAGAGAGAGAGAGAGAGAGAGAGAGAGAGAGAGAGATGCGTTCGCTACGTAAAAAACCGCTGCTACACATCCGAACAGCGTGATGTTTATTGGCTGCAAAACGCGATGGAATATTAACGTTTGATGGTAACTCTGATGCAGCATTGATCCTTCCTCACTCTCTCTTTCTCTCTCTCTCGATGGGACCGCCATCCATTAAAAGAAAAATGGTGGCATTAAAAATTCAAAAGGCAATTACGAAAACGAATTTTTTGCCATAACATTAACATCAGTCAGACCTGCGCTGGAATAGACGTTTTTTTAGGGGGGTCGGGTGACTTTTGCTTCCAATTTCAAAGGTTTCGAACGAGTATAAAATGGGGATTATAGTCATCGAGTGAGATTATTATGAATGAGCGATTGAACACAAACACACACACACGCACATATATATATATACATACACACACACACACACACACACACACACACACACATATATATATATATATATATATATATATATATATATATATATATATATATATATATATATATGTGTGTGTGTGTGTGTGTGTGTTATATATATATATATATATATATATATATATATATATATATATATATATATATATATATATATATATATATATATATATATATATATATATATATATGTGTGTGTGTGTGTGTGTGTGTGTGTGTGTGTGTCATGTCATGAAGTCACCAAATGTTATGATATTCTTTTCTTTCTATTGTTTTATTGTTGCTTTATCGTTTCTAGCTTTGTTTGTTGTTAATTGTTAGAGTCGCAGGAGGCTTAGTGTAGTTTTCTTACTTCATTAACACACTTAGTTAAATAATATATTATATACAAGTTAAGTGAATCGAAGTATGAGCCTTTCTTTCTTCTCAACCCACAACTGGGGAGGCTTTCGACCTCACTCCTCTAAGGCTCTTGAATCTTCTCTCTCTGCTTCTCTGCCTATCTTCTATCTATTTTTCTCTCCCTTCAAACTTGCTTTCTGAAGGTTCTTCAAAGGAAAATGTCCATCCCACAGTAGGCGGACCATAGCTTCTGTTCCGCCTTGTAGTCGCCCTGTAGTGGTTGGAGATTATCTAACGACTTCCCTATGGGTGTGATTAAATGACTTAATTCCCTCCTTCGTGGGTGGGGCTAATGACGTCACCGGAAGTCTTCAGGTTCCAACGAAAGTTGAAAGGTCAGGACACAGGTGAGACGGGTGGGCAGTTTTGTTGTTGTTGCCTTTGGATTATTCTGGCACCAGTGCTTTGGCTACGTAATCATAACACTTCCTGCTTTGTTATTCTCTCTCTCTCCCTTTCTCTGTTTATCATTTGTCTATTAATGGTTCTCTCTCATTTCTTTTTCTCTCTTTTATATTTAAGCTACTCTAACTAATATTCCCTATCATTACTATCATTACATATATATATATATATATATATATATATATATATATATATATATATATATATACACACACATATAGAGGCCCACTGACGAATAGGAATTCAAACCAGATCTATAAGTAACTATAAATCACAGAATATGTACATATAATTTACATGTCACATGTATTGTCCTATAATCTCTGCTAAACCTTTATCTCTCGAATCTAAGGCCTCTATATACTCTCTCTACTTTTGTACTTCTTATCAGAAGTTACCCAATTTTGCTCTCAAGTTAGAGTTTAAATGACCGTAAACCCTTTGATATACTTTCGCTCACCTTTTATATCTAGTGTAGATATAATTTACAAAACACCTCTCTGAAATATTTTGCATCTAAGATTCCGACTTTAATGCAATATCTTTTTACAAGAACTTGCTCATATAGTTTGAGGAAACAACAGAAGATCAAGAGAATTGTTTGGGAAATAGCTTGTTTTATTCGTAGTTTAGTTAACTCGAGCTGGGTGGAGTGATTTCAGTGCTGATATTTGTAGGCTATTCAAAATTAAAATGCATCTTTATTCTTCTAGACTTTGTTGCATGATGCCAAGTGGGCCGAGAAGTGTCTTCACTTGGAAAATTCATAAAGAAAGGACTCAATCTCAAGAGACGAGTAATGTCTGAAATACAAGATAAAATTCAGCTTGATCTGAACCAGGAACCCACTGGAGACACTGGAGATATGAAGATTAAGAACCCTGGTTGATAATAATCAGCAGAACTAGATACCAGAAAGTAGTAGCCGTTCATAAAGAACTGCAGAAGGTCAGGCCCAAAGATCACTAATAATTTTTCAAAACAAGTGAGAAGTCTTGAAAATAGAGTATAATAGAAGTTTATAAAGGAGAACTGGGGAAGGTCAGCCCATAAGGCCACTAATAGTCATGAAAACTAATGACATTCCATCTCTCTCTCTCTCTCTCTCTCTCTCTCTCTCTCTCTCTCTCTCTCTCTCTCTCTCTCTCTCTTAATAAAATTTGATAAAGGAGGATTGGAGAAGCTCAGATAAAAAGGCCACAGATAGTGATCAAAACTAGTGACTCTCTCTCTCTCTCTCTCTCTCTCTCTCTCTCTCTCTCTCTCTCTCTCTCTCTCTCTCTCTCTCTCATTTTCTTGCAAGTGGTGGAGTGTTCGTCTTAGATCCAAGATCAACTCATCATCGATCGTAAGACGAGAGAGAAAGGATGCAGGCGTGTCCTCTTAAATCCCTAATGAGAGAGAGAGAGAGAGAGAGAGAGAGAGAGAGAGAGAGAGAGAGAGAGAGAGAGAATAACAGGAGTGAGTGGTCATTGTTTCGTTAGATATTCATCATCAAATGATCACCAGCTCTCTCTCTCTCTCTCTCTCTCTCTCTCTCTCTCTCTCTCTCTCTCTAAAACTCTTATTTCGTAATCAACTTGATACATCCATGCAATATTATTTAGGAAATATTAATAAAAATGTTTATTGCCATCAACCTGGTGGCTATTTCTGACCCTTTGGAATATTAGTGTTTCAGGACTACCCATACTTCTATATTTATAAACAAAATTAATAGTCATTTTGTAACAAAATTATCATAAATACAGAGAGACAAATAATTCTCTGAATTTTAAGTGAGTGGAAAATTATAAATGTATGACATACAGTACATCCTTCGAGGAACCCCAAAATTATTGTTTTCTTAAATTCATAATTAAAATTTTACTTTACCTTAATTTTCATGCATACTTTACCATCTCATCTACACTGCCAAAAAGAAAAGCTTTTCATCAAATTATTATTTCATGAAATTGTGCTTAAACCTGTCACCCCATCTTTATTATCAATCCCGGATATTATACACCAACATTATCTAGAAAACTAGGATTGAAATGAATATTAAAACCATCCAAAGCATTTAGAAATGCATTCCACCATAGCAATAATAGGGATTGCTTCCCTATCGTGCTAATTATGCAAAGTAATAATGTGGTGCTGAACGCTTAGCCCCTTCCAGTTTATTAATGATATCATCACCCTACGCTAAAAAAATACTCTGATATTCTGAAACAAATATATTCAAATGCAGGTATTGAATTTATATTACAAGAGGTTAATAATAGTTTTTATAGCTAGGAACTACAGAGTATTGACTTGATTTAATGAAACTTGTATTTTACATTTGTTCTTTAAACAGAAATGTAAATCTACCTATTACATTTTTAAAATTCTCCTTCAAGAAATAATATGCCTTAGTTGGTAAACCAGTGGGCAGAAAGGGGAATTGCTTTTCTGGAATACTTTAGGCTGAATAGACTGAAGAAAATATCAACAGTGGTAGTTTATTTTCTTTTAGTATATATGTCACATAATTTCATGTGTAGATATGAATAATCACTAAACATGCCGTCACAAAAAGTGATTAACTTACTCAGTGATGTCCTGATGAGTTGAATGACAGAAAAAAACTGATGAAAATAAGTAATTAATTTTAAACTAACTATTTACTAAACATGCCATTAGAAACTGCGTTGAGCTTTCTCAGTGATGTCCTGATTTGAGGAAAAATAGAAAAACTGATAAAAATCAGCTATGCTATTAGAAAACTGGATGAAAATTATGTTAAATCGTATTTGTCTGATGTTTAATATCGTGTGTGTGTGTGTGTGTGTGTGTGTGTGAGAGTGTGTGTGAGAGAGAGAGAGAGAGAGAGAGAGAGAGAGAGAGAGAGAGAGAGAGAGAGAGCGTGTGTACCTATGCGTGCTTTCATAGTGCATGCATCTATATTTTAACACATTTCAATAAAGTCCCGCAACTATCACTGTGTACGAAGCCTGCCGAATTACTTTGTGTGTTACATCACCCAAAGGTAACACTTAAAGCCATTGGCCGACAGTGATACTGAAGATATGAGTAGTCAGACTTCACCCAAATTAAACTTGATTCATACATAGTATCGACACAAGATATCACAGAAAGAGAACTCCGGCTTTTAGAAGTAGACAACTGGACAATCTTACCCATGAATACCCAAATTCGAGCACTAATTTGAAATAGGAACGTTTTGACACAAAATATAATTTTGCTTTTGACAAAAATCCGAACCTCTAGCCAGGGAGAAGAGTCATACTTTTCTTCATATCCCGCCTGAATATGAATGACTTCCTGTGACAAACATCTCTCTGTGCTTTGTCGGTGTCGTTGTAAGTATCCTCGGCTAAAAAATCCTTGTGACATTTCCTTTTTCTAACGTGGTCTGCGTGACTGAAGGGGCCAGTTCACTCTTGACTGCCCAAGGCGTGAATATATAGATAAGATTTGGGGTGGGTTATGTCTTAACTCTGATGGGAAAGGTTTGCATTCCTCCTAATGATGGAAGCTAAACAGTTTGATAAATACTGGAGGAAGGAAACTGCACGGCTTTGAGATATAATTATATGTACGTGAAGCTCTGTACAGGAAATACATTTTTATAGACCTATAAAGTAAATATGTTCGAGAATATATACGCTCTCTGAATATACTCTCTCTCTCTCTCTCTCTCTCTCTCTCTCTCTCTCTCTCTCTCTCTCTCTCTCTCTTTTTATGATTATCATCTGATGTTAATTTCTTTCTACATCTCATCCAGTGTTATAAAGAGTCTTCTCAACATTTAACATCAGACAACTCTGACGTTTTAGCTTCTCCATCAGCAATTACAAATGGCTCTCCTATCCCCTAAAATCAATATTTCTAGTTCCATATTCTTTTTCAGTAGTTAGTCACACCCAGTAAAATGCAAAACAAAAATAAATCATCTTTCATGAATGATGGCGTACGAGTGATAGAGTTCATTCATAATATTTTGTAAGTACTCTGTGGCTGATAATACATACTATATCATCTTTATTATCTATGAAAGCATTTCAGACAAAAGAAAGGATAGTTATGATTTCACTGATAAGGGTCAATACCTTCGTGGGGCATTATTCTTCTTTTCTGAGATGACCTGAGATATCCATTAAGATATCAGAGTTACAAAAAGCTTGGAAGTGATCGTAAGTCTGTTTATGAGGGATTTATAGAACAGTTAAAGTAATTAAGGCAGGATATCACATTTAAGGCTTATTTTTTGTCTTTCTTATGTTGTTTTTCAAGTGTTATGTGATTTATAGTAATACTGAGTGTCTCCTTAGATTCAATGTTTTATAATAAAGTGACCAAACTTTCTACTAGTTTCATATTTCAGATTACCTAATAAACTGCAATGATTCTATACTGTCATTCTATTACTTTGCATCTATAGAAAAAGTTTATAGAGTCTCTCTCTGTCTCTGTCTCTGTCTGTCTGTCTGTCTGTCTCTGTCTGTCTGTGTCTCTCTCTCTCTCTCTCTCTCTCTCTCTCTCTCTCTCTCTCTCTGTCATTTTAACTATTACTCTTTTCTCTTGTAATAAAGTGGAATATTTATAGAACTCACTCTTTATTCACCAGAGAGATCCACTTTAATTGGAAACAATTGCTTCGCAACTTTCCTATTTCAACACACTATTTTTTATACATTTTTCACTGAGAGGTTCCATTGCCATGTGTGAATGAAGTAATCTCTTCGTTCCCTGATAGGATTAAAACCCACTTTAGGTAGATGATATTAATTATTTTTAACCAACCAATCCGTGAAGACGGATAATAATTTCGTCCAGTGAACGTTTAATGAAAAAGGCTAATCATCGAGATGGCTCCAAGCGCCGTGAGTAAAGTAAAAACCTAGAATTTGACGATGGTATGGAGATAATAAGGAATTTAAACATTCAGAATTTAATTCTACTCTTTATTTACGTCTATAATAATTTCATTGGTAAATATGTTTTTACAATTAACTTCACCAGCTGCATCAACGCAATATAGTTCATTTCACGCAATTTTGCTCTTTTCAAATAATAAAGTATTCAATTTTTTTATTGCATAATCTGCAACCAATTTCCCTCCCTAGTAATTTGAAACCTTTCTAAGATAATTTTAACGTCAAAATCAAATTTCCATAGAGGAAAGAGATTAACTCAAAACAATACCCCATACTCTATCAGTATCCGGGAAGTATATATTCAAGGTTTGGTTAACAAAGGAAATTTAAAATTTTGTACTGGAAGCAATGACGTTGACACAAAGGATGATTTTAATGAAGTGATTCAGCACGAACAAAGGGTGGAGGGTTGATGCTACTGCAGGGTGAAGGATATATATTTTAGGGTTTCGGACGAATTTATTGAAATTCATCGTTCATGGTCAAAGATCCACCCTTTGTTTCCATCGCCTTGCGTTTCCTAGGTTTTATTTTTCTTTACTTATTTTGTTTGTTTTTAATTTTTTTTATTTCTCATGTAGTGTCTAAGGATCCTATTGGAATGAGACAACATTGATCTTACTTAACTCTCCGGATCATCATTTAGTCACTGTCTTCACATAAGGGTTAATAAAAGAAAAATCTCTACCCACTATATATATATTCTTTTAGTTGATTTTCGTTTTGTACACATAAAGGTATTTCTCGTTTACATGTAGATTACAGGTCATTCATATTCAACCGGTAGAGTATTGCCAAAATAGTAATTTCCAAACAGTACTTCATTTCTTGTCACCGTCAAATGATCAATATTCAGTGATGGAAACTAGGCAATAATTGTAGAAATTCCTTTCCATAGGAAATCATAATTCAAATCTTAGTAAAGTCTCCTATTATAGTCTTGATATGAACTGAAGGGGCTATGATTCACTTAATATCTTTTATTCTTGAAATCATATTCTGTTAATAATGTGTTACAAGAAATAGCAGTGACGAACACTTAAAACCAAAACCCCAAAAGATTCGTCGCTCCAAGCCAGAAATCTATCTATTCTGACAAAATTCTGTTAATCTAGTTTTCTATTCATACTGAATAAACATACCTCGTATTTAACATACCTCTGATATCTTCTTGATTTTTGTGAACTTTTTGTAAGTTCTTGGTACTTATTCGCCTTCAGCATTGCAATACATAATGTCTGGGATATCGAAGACACAGGATTAATTCAGAAAAAACTAAAAAAGAAAAAAAGCTTGGCTGGCTAGTAAAAAGGTGAAGTTGTATGATATCTGCCGCTGGGGCTGCAGCTGGTACCCCGACTGTCTTCGACAGTTGACCATCAAGATTTCGATGATGTGGACAAATATTATACAGCTGCAAATAAGTAAAGGAAAACAGCTAATGTGGCATACACTGACTTATTATAGAATTAAGGGTGAGGCAATGTTGAGTGGGCTGAGAATGTTAGGTACAAAAATGAACTTTAAAAAGCAACCAAAGGTTTTTATAGTGGGAGATAATTATTGTGAGCTAGAACATGCAAACAACAGAGTGAATGCTTTGGTGTAAAAGCCTCAAACAGGGGTATATTTATGTCCTCCAGGTTCAAATAGCCCTTAAACGCATTTTGATAAATGTAGCTCATCAAAACAATTATCAAAACAATTATCTAAAGACTGGAAAAACACATGTAAAACAAAAAGAAGTCAAACACAATTTAAAATAAAACACCACAATACCTGAAGCAGCAATAATTAAACAGGAATTTAAAGACATTATATTCATAAAATCACTGTATTATCTCAAACTTGTATCAACAGTAGGAATATGTTAATCGTGGGCCATTTCCCAATCTATTTGTTCATGCGTTCGCTTTGTTTGTGAAGAAACATTCACAGAGCAGGAGGACTAGCAAGTAAATAAAGCTGAACTCTTGTTTTATATCAGATAGGACCTGAGTTTTCAAGATCAATTAACTTCCAACTGAAGTACCAGTTCACGTCGACAGTTTATCATTTTCAGTAGCAAAGGGTTAATCATATACAAGTTGAAAGAAATTCAAATCAATCACAGACGATGTGGTAATTTATGTAAATAACATCCTATTGATTTAAAAACATTATTAATTTAAATTTCTAATGTATATATACTATATATATATATATATATATATATATATATATATATATATATATATATATATATATATATATATATATATATATATATATATATATATAATATATATATATATATATATATATATATATATATATATATATATATATATATATATATATATATATATATATATATAAATATATATATATATATATATATATATATATATATATATATATATATATATATATATATATATATATATATATATATCATATATATCTTTGTAAAGGCCGAAAAGTAGTTTATATATTTATCTTCTTACACACTAAAATGAGTTTCTCTTTCCTGTTTCTTGTTCCTTGAACTGTCAGAAAATAACAGAGAGAGAGAGAGAGAGAGAGAGAGAGAGAGAGAGAGAGAGAGAGAGAGAGAGAGAGAGAGGTGGCACATGCAAACCTGAACTTACGACCTGGTAATGCGGTAAAGCTTTTAATGAACCTCAGCAGTTCCGTGTTACATGCTGCCACACCAACTTCGACTGCTTTCATAGAAACTTGACTTATATAATCTCTACCTGTTAGGATCTGTCTAAACCTTCCTGAACTTCCACAGATATACTCCTTCACTACTCGGCCGTGATGTAATTTAAAGAAGTGTTTGAAGTTATTATGAAAGAAATTCTTTACTCATCTTTACTCCACACGGAATTTCTGTGCAGAAGGCTCTAACATTTTAAGCTTTTCCTTAACTTTCTAAAAAGCCTTTTAAATTTTCTTCACTCCTTTCCTATCGAACTTACTTATTTTGATTATCTTATAGGAACATTCTTAGCCACTTTCCTCAAACTAAGATTTCAATATATTATAAGTTTTTCTCTCAAAAGATAATGACTTTTTATGTCAGTGTCACTGCTGGTCTTTACAAGATTGTATCCATCATCTCACACACACATTATATTATAATATATATATATATATATATATATATATATATATATATATATATGTATATATATATATATATATATATATATATATATATATATATATATATATATATATATATATATATATATATATATATATATAAGAATCTTAACACTAGCTGCTATGGTGTGACTGTGCAAAGCAGAATGTGACAATAAAAATTTACCTTCACCCACCGTAAGCCTCCAATGAAAGTGCTAGGATAGACATGCAAAATTTTTACCATTTGAAAGTCACCAGTGTGGGCATCAGTATTCTGGCCTTGCAGTCCCCTGACCAATTCAAGTCCACCGCATTTCATCAGTAAACATTTATGGAGTTTTCTTTTATGTTTGTCTGCCATGTCTGTTTGTCTGCTGTCTGGCTCTTTCCAGCATGGCAGCCCCCTACTGCCAATTGTAGTCTGGATCCACCCATTAGGAATTTAGGATTTTGAGAAAGTATTCTTTCAACATTGCAGGAAAAAAATATTCCGAAAAAAGATGCAATTGGTGAACATAGGAAGCAAATTATTGCAACATTTTCTAAGTTATAAGAAGCATCTGCGAATAATTTTCTTTTTGTGAAGAATAAATAATTTTAATTTTCATTTCGTTAGTTTATGTTAAAACGCAAACTATTTCCATCGTAATAAATTATATTGTTATCTATCCATATATAAGCCCATGTGAGATGGAGTGTGTCCCTGTTATATTTCTATTTCACGACTGATATCTCTATTCTCTTTAATTTATTTCTGTTTTCGGTCATTTGTTTGATTGGGAATACAGCGAAGCCGACATCGTTTCTTAGGCAACTTGATAGCCAATATCAATGCAATCCACGAACCAGCTTTCACATGGTATCAATTGGTTTCCAATTAATTAACATGTTATGTGATGTCTCAGAGGAGATTAGTATATCAGATTGGACCGTCTTAATAACCTTGGCATGAGATAATACTAATTTCATCCCATTTGATATTACATGTCTATGCCGACTCAGATCTGTCTATATTAGGTGCTAAAACCTTTTATTTAAAATTCAGTACATTTTGAAAAAGTTGTTATACCCTATTCTCCTTCAAGTGCGGAAAATTATTTTATTTTATATATCAAGTAGTCCAGAATGAAGTTTTTTAATCATCAGTATTTGAAGTTTCTTATTGTAATAATAATAATAATAATAATAATAATAATAATAATAATAATAATAATAATAATAATAATAATAATAATAATACGAAGGAAGAAGACCCTCTTTAAGGCAAGTTTTTTTAAATAAATTGGCTGCATTTTGCGAATTGATTTTATACTGAATTTTTCAATTCTTCTAATAATTCGCTTTTCCTACACATCAATATTAGTCAATAATTGTCAAATATTCATGTTTCGGTGGGTGAAACAGAGTATTTCTTACAGCAGAAATTCTTTATTTCAAAGCATTACAGCAGGTTACTGAAACCTGGTATGTAAATGCGTAGATTTTCCTGATGGCATTTTCGGTGGTATTTCTTCTTTTTTTCTTTTTGTGACATCTGTCTGGTATTTTTAGTATCCTCTATAAATACCCTGTGTCTCCAGACTCATCCCAACGTCCAGAAGATGACCATCGATCTGGTCGAAACATGTCGACAGAAAAAGTACTAAAAGTACCAGACAGACGTCAGAAAAAGAAAAAAAGAAGAAATACCACCGGAAAATCTATGAATTTGCATCCCAGATTTCAGTAACCTACTGTAATGCTTTA
>NC_089771.1:12705383-12707883 GCF_040412425.1 Macrobrachium rosenbergii
CACCGGGTGAAGATCATTTTATAGACATTCAAGTGACTTTTGATGGATCATGGCACAAGAGAGGACATTCATCAAATTTTGGGTTTGCAGCTGTAATAGACGCACAAACTGGCCTTGTTATTGATTATGAAACGCCAAGTAAAACCTGTGTTCTCCATACGAAGAAAAAGAGAACACCAAATAACAAGAAACTGAGCGAAGAAAAATATCGGAAGTGGCTTGAAGATCGTGCTCCTACTTGTGAAATAAATTATAAAGGATCTTCGGGGGCCATGGAAGGCGCAGCAGCTGTGAGAGTGTGGGCACGTTCAAAAGAATAAAATGAGATCAAGACATTTGTATCAGATGGTGGGTATGAATGATGGCACTGGCCCTTACAGTGAAGATCACCAAGTTGAGAAGGTTGAGTGTGTCAGTCATGCAGCGAAGAGTCTGAGAAATGGACTCGAAAAATTATGTTCATCACATGTGACTGTAGTTGGTGCTTCGGGAAAAGAAGGAAGGTGTTAAATTATGAAGGGAAAGTTAAGATAACTAAAAGAGTTCTCGACCATTTGCAACATTACTTCACCACATCACTGAATAGAAAAATTGGCACTACTCCCCGGGAGACGAGGGGTGAAGTCATGTGCACTTATTATCGCTGCATCTCCACTGATGATAATCCTCAGCACCCTTTATGTCCAAAAGGGAGGCCTAGTTGGTGCTTTTATATTAGAGGTTGTGGCAGAGGGAGTGGAAAATTCACATTCAATGATGGAAGTATATTTTCATTTGGATGAAGAGCAATTGGAGAATGTGAAAGATGTACACGAAAGACTAACAACAGATAAAATGATGCTGAAATGTTTAAAAGGTCTAACTCAAAATAAGAAAGAGAGCTTTCATCAGCGTATATGGAACATTTGCCCAAAACATAAAGGGGTGCCCAAACGCATGCTTGGCTTCGAAGCAGCTACTGCAGTGGCCACCTACAATGCTGGGTATATGGAGGGCTCACTATTTCCAAAATTTGGAGTCCCATTGAGCATGTGTATTACAAAAAACATTACACGCCAAGATGAACAGGTGAACAAGCAAATAGAACAAAAAAGGAACCCTTGATTACACCAAATCCAAGACACCTCCTGCGTACCAGAAGGATTTTGATGTCTCCAAGAAAATGACCGTTTTCTAAAAATGTAAGTGTTGCTAATTTAATTTCCAAGAACTTTATTAGTTATTAAGCCATTAACTTGATTTTTTCCATTGTAATTGTCTTAAAATTCTCTATAATTGTGTTGGAATAATTATATTAATGTTTTATTTCTAGTATTTAATTAAGTTTTTCAAAAATTTTCGCAAGTTCCAAGCGTCAAAGGACTTCTCTTTTATAAAATATTTTTATCTATATTCTTATCGTAACCCTAAAGATATATTGTATATAAAGATATCTTTGGAATTAAAAGATAAAAAAAGACTTTAAGTTATATACTTTAAGAGTTATAGCATCTAAAAATTTTTGGCGGCATTTTCATAGTTTTTGTTGAATATTTTTTTCACGTATTTTCTTCATACTTCCTACACACGTTAATAGGTATCTAAGTGTTTCAGAATAAATTTTGAAGCCAATCTAACCATAATTTCGCACCGTTGGTCAAGAGCGAAATAGACTTCCATTAATTTGAGGAAGCCATTTCACTAAAAAGTTCCTATATTAATGAAAGTAATCAAAGCTTCTAATTATAAGTTTAATAATGTTACCATTTTATGTATAATTAGAACACTAGAAAGTAATACAAATATAAAAATACACACGCAAAGCACATACACACGCACTTCTAAAAAAAAAAAAAGTAATAAATGCGCCGAAGTTTCTTCGGCGCAATCGAGTTTTCTGTACATCGTATAATCAAGGACACCGAAAATGGATCTATCTTTCGGTGATCTTGGTATAATGCTGCATGAGCCCCAGCCCATGAAACTTTAACCACCACCCAGTGGTAGCCTGGCCATACGCACGATTATGGCTAAATTTAACCTTGAATAAAATAAAATCTATAGAGGACAGAGGCTGCAATTTGGAATGTTTGATGACTGGAGGGTGGATGATCAACATACCAATTTGTAGCCCTCTATCCTCAGTAGTTTTTAAGATCTGAGGGCGGACAGAAAAATGGCTGACAGAAAAAGAGCGCACAGATAAAGTGCGGACGGACAGACAAAGCCGGCACAATGGTTTCCTTTTACAGAATACTAAAAATCATATTATCTCTCATTAAGTTATTTAAAAAAAATTCTGACGAAATCCTTATACAGAAAATGTATATCACGGAAAAGCCCCCAAAATATGAAGCTAACCCCCGAACAACCTGGTCATCCTAGAAATATCCGAGACTTTTGAAATACCGCCAAAAAGCAACCCATTTACCTGGAGGAACTCCACATGGTTCCTTCTTATTGGCCGTTGATGACGTCATGAACTATGGCTACTGCTTACGTCACGAATCATTGCCATAAG
>NC_089771.1:12712883-12717883 GCF_040412425.1 Macrobrachium rosenbergii
AGAAGAGAGAGAGGAGTCTTGAGCGAGCTAGCTACCGTGAGAGAGAGAGAAGAAATTACGTCATTGAGCTCAGTGTTCAAGCTGGCCAACGCTACCTTGATTTCTTTCGAGATATATGAATTACGTCATTGACCTTATAATATAGATATGGTGAGAGGTATGACTTATTTGTGTGTGTGTATATATATATATATATATATATATATATATATATATATATATATATATATATATATATATATATATATATGTGTGTGTGTATGTATATGTGTGTGTGTGTGTGTGTGTGTGTGTGTATGTATATATATATATATATATATATATATATATATATATATTATAATTATTATAATTACAGCATAGCACGCCCTCCCAAACTAATTTACCCTTTGTTTACTGAGAAGAGTCACCGCTGCATGGCCGATCGTATTTGACTTAGAAGTCAGAGCAACGTTATCAACATTTCGATCTGTTCTTCTTTTTACCTGGAACAGATATTGAGATGACATGGATAAAAAAGGGCAAGGAGAGGAGACTTAATGCCACTCCCTTGAGCAGCTTAGCCCAACTAAGCTGCTTAAAACAACCTTTCTGAAGGCAGATTAAGCTGCTGAATTGTCTTACCTTTGCAGGACTGGGGAAGAGGCAACCGAATCGCTGACCACCTGGCGAATGACACATCATGGGCATGACGCGGCCGGAGCCCTTAAAAGGAAGAGACAGGAGTAGCAGTAGGCAGTTAGTTGTGTGAGCAGGGGCCATGAAGTAACAGAGGAGGGGACAGCCATACATGCGGGTGAGTTTACAGTTGCTGAGAGACCATTCATTCCCCCTGTTCGACTCCAGACTCCACTCATCCTCGAAGAGCACCGCCATCCGTGTGATCGTCCTTCGTCCTTCTTCGCCAGAGACCCGCTTCCCAAATGGTAAAGTGCGAGTAAAGACCTTTCAGTCCCAACAGTTTGCTCTTTAGAAAGTTTGGAGTACCAGCATTTCACTTCTGTCCTTGTGCCAGTTTATCCAGTGCCATTTCCAATGTCCTGTGTTCGAGTGTAAAGTGGTCATTCATCCCTCGAGTCTTTGGCACCCTCAGTGCAAACTCGAGTCATAATCGGTGTTATATTGTTCCTTTACTGGCATGTGATGTGTAAATCTCTCTTGCAGAGGGACCTATTCACAGTGGACTCATCTTGGACTGTGCCTTGCCTTTAGTCAAGACTCCAGTAGAAGGATCTTCAGGTGTTGCAAGCTCTTTATCAATTTACTTATCCATTTTCCCTTCAAATGCTTTCATTTGTAAATATTATTCTTTAATTTATTCCAAGTGTTTATGTAACATTTCCTTATGAAGTAGAGCCTTCAGCTCATAAAATCCCCCTTTTTCTTTATTTTTTTTACGATTTCCCGTTACGTAAGTCAGATCTCTAAGGACAATTAAATAAAGTTTCCGTTTGCGGCCTGTGTAAAAATATATATATGAACCCAGGGAAATATACATAAAAAAAAAAAAAAAAAAAAAAAATATATATATATATATATATATATATATATATATATATATATATATATATATATATATATATATATATATACATATATATATATATATATATATATATATATATATATATATATATATATATATATATATATATATATATATATATATATATATATATATATATATATATATATATATATATACACATATATTATACACATATATTATATATATATATATATATATATATATATATATATATATATATATATATATATATATATATATATATATTTACTATATATATATATATATGATCGATATATATACACCACACGATATATATATATATATATATATATATTTTGTACCAAACTTTAAAATATTTTTTCTTTAGGTTAATTGCCAATAACTGCCAGGGTCTTATGAAAAAATTATCATCAAGTTCACCTAAGATTCAATAGTCAGTAGGCTTCTCTTTTCCTCTTAAGAAGAATACACACACACATATTACCAATTTTACATTGGAATACACACATTAATTGATCGATGGCAACGACCCCACCCCCAGATAACCAAACTTTAAATATTTTTTGTTCTTCCAGGCAGATCCATTTCACAGATCGAATCATTTAATTTTAAAAGTTTCAAAATGGATTTTGTCTTCAAGAGAGAGAGAGATCCAGATCATTTAATTAAAGTTTCAAAAGAGAGAGAGAGAGAGAGAGAGAGAGAGAGAGAGAGAGACTACTAGCTTGATGATATGGAAATCATAATATACATAGTCAAGGACTATATATACTTTTCAACAGCAAACAATAAACTCTTGTGTAACAATTCCACTTGTCAGGAACCTTTTGGTTACCATATCTGATGATGTCATCAACCACAGTTACGAATGGGTCCTGTAGACGTTCTCCATTCTCGCTGGTGACGTAATGATGGATTTGCCAGGTGTCACATATGTCAAAGGGCACTTTAAATTTTAATTATTATTCAGTTTAGCCGTGTCTCTTTGGAGTATATACGTAGTGTCCTCTGCAATCTTCAGCCGAGAAAGTTACCAACTAGTCTTTATGGTCATTCATGTAGACGCTACTTTCTTCCATTGTAACCACTTGTAGGAACTGTAAATCTTATATAAATGTTTTTGCACTGTTAATTGATGGTCATCTCTTAAAACAATTATTTGAAGTTACGCAAACCTCATAAAAAGTAATTAAGAAAGGAAAATATATTAATAATTTTAACTATGTCAAAGATTCAAATAGTTTTTTGTTAGTACTCTAGAATCCTTAGATGAGAATATCCTCTTTACACAATTTAAAACAGAAACTAGCTACTCTTCGATGATAAAAAAAGACGAATAATTACCATTTCATAGCTTTCATTTACGTGAAATCTGCTTGAAAATTTTTCATATTAAATTTAAGATTTTGTGACAATGGTCATATGCACAAAGATGAGTTATGTGTTAATATATGACGATTTGGAGCTCGGTCTATAGTAGTATATGGAACATTTTTATGACGGAAGTAGTATGAGCAGTTAATGACGTCATCGACAGCCAATTATAGTACAGCAAATTTCCCGACAAAACAGCAGAAACCTTATGGGGTTCCTCCAGATTATACGTTGCTGTTTGGTACTTTTCCAGAACCGTCAAAAATTTCCAGTCTTTTGTAAATTTAATTTCTTACTTTTCCGTTGATTATATATATATATATATATATATATATATATATATATATATATATATATATATATATATATATATATATATATATATATATATATCAAGGCCATTTTGGCTTAACTTATGTATTAATATTATTATTGATGGAAAAAAAACCACAAGATTCCTGTGCATAGCTTGTTTGTAAATATTTACATATTACTTTAATCTCAGTACTTTCAGGTCTAACTGTGACCCTTTTTCAGAGATGTGAAGGTAGTCAGGCTGGTTCAAGGCCCAGCAATCTTCTGGAACTTCCGCTCCCTGTGCTGTCATTTATATGATGGCTGTCCTGTTTCCATTCTCTTGAGAGTTGTTAATCCTCCTGTCGGTCTGATGTCCTGAACAATGGTCAGTAGGATTAATCCTTGTGGTAAGTGGTGAAACACCATCAGTCTGTTGAGCAGGGCCTGACCTCCAGGTCAGAAGGGTTGATCTTAGCATCTTTTTTAATATTAAGCTCGGCTTATGGATCTTCTGAGGTAAATCCCTTTGTTTCCTTCTATCACTTTAATCTCTTTGATGGTGCCCTTCCACTACCCTCCTACTTGATTGATGCTATTGCTTTTGCATGTAAGCCTGCTGTTTTAAAATCCATCCTATGGCCCTTTTCCCAACAATGCCTAGCTATAGCACACCTGTAAAGTTGGGCTGTACTGCCCTTCTGTGTTCTTGGATTCTAGTCCTTTTCCCCTACCTGTTACACCCCACATATTTTGTCTCACAATTGTTGCAATTAATTATGTATACGCCCCCCCTATATCATCTGCATTACTGTCTTCTCCTTCAATTTATTTTTACATGCTTTGTTTTTGCAGTGTTGTCAAAGGTATACAAATTTATAATTAATTTCTTTCACTTTTGATGTAATTTGTTTCATTTTTAGGCATATAATGGAGGAAACTATTTTCTTGTTTTCTGTATTACATGTACTCTCTGCATTTTCCTGTAAAATCCTCTAGCTTTGTTGAGTGTCCTTTGTCGAACCATTCCAGGTATGCTAATGCATCAAACCCGGAAATGGTTCAGAAAAGACACTCAACAAAACTTTTAGGAGGATTTTTTACAGGGAAATGCAGAGAGTAAGGCTTTTTGGAATACAGAAAACAAGAAAATAGTCCCCTCCATTATATGTTTAAATGAAAGCAAATTACATTAAAAATGAAAGAAATTAAATGTAAATTTGTGTATACCTTGACAACACCAAAAACAAAGTATGTAAAAATAAATTGGAGAAGCTAGTAATGCAGATGATATAGGGGAGTATACATAATTATTGTAACAATTGTGGAGACAAATGGTGGGCGAAACAGGTAAGAGAATAAGGACTAGACTCCAAGAACACAGGAGGGCAGTACAGATCACCTCACAGGGGAATGCTATAGCTGGGCATTGTTGGGAAAAGGACCATAAGATGGATTTTAAAAACAATAGGCTTACATGCAAAAGCAATAACATCAGTCATGGGAAAGTGGAAGGGGCACTCATCAGAGAGATTAAAGTGATAGGAAAGAAACAAAGGATTTACCTCAGAAGATACCATAAGCTTCGAGCTTTAATATTAAAAAAGAAGCTAAGATCGACCCTTTCTGACCTGAAGTCAGGCCGTCTCAGCACAGATGATGGTGACCACTCACTTCAGGATATCAGACCCCAGAGGGAGATTAACAACTCTCAAGAGAATGGAAACCAGGGCAGCCATCATATAAATGACAGAACAGAGAGGACGTTCAGAAGATTTGCTGGACCTGGAACCAGCCTGAC